>NC_052480.1:1385264-1426220 GCF_009730915.1 Dioscorea cayenensis subsp. rotundata | reverse complement strand
AACATATTTTTAATATTATTGGTAGAATTATCTCATGTTTTGTATTGAGTAAATAACAGAGTTTAACACTGATTTCTACTATAACAATGATAGAAGTGTCGAAAATTTGAATCATAGATAATAATATATTTTTGGACTGTAAATAATGATTGTGTGCGAGTGATTCTTGTACTCATATGTGGACCGATCCCGTTCCTACTTTGTCTAAGCCCGTACACATTCTTATTTTTCTTAACGGTGTGTTATTGTTCATCTTAGCCCAAAAAAAAAAAAAAACACTGATTTCTATTATGTAAGTTCAAGAGTGTTTTACATGAATGGCCATAATTAATCAAATCATGAACAAAAGATGAAATAAGGATCAAAATAGAAAACAAAATAAAATGATCACCTGCAGACAAGCATGAGCAAAAAATGTTCAAATTTTCTAATCATTAGTCAACCATGCATTTGGATTCTTCTTTAACAGTAACAGTTGGAAAACAGAGATGGAAGACTTTCCATTTGTCACACCACTTCATTTGCCTTCAATCTCGCAGAGACTTACTACATAAAATGATATCATCTTTCTCTTTATAAAGACCAGCCAAGAAGTTAAAATATAGACAAGATATTCAGAAATGGAGATAGATGACTCCTTCAAGAGACCAGGTTCTGTACCATTCAAGTGGGAGATAAGGCCAGGGATAGCCAAACCTGATCACAAAATCAGTACTCCACCAATGCTGTCGAAGCTCAGACTTCCACCGTCCCGAATTCCAGCTCTATCTGAAGGTTCAATTATGCGTAGCAGCTCTCCATCTCCGTCTCCATCCAAACGGCATAATCTATTCACTCTTTCTCCACCACCTTCTGAGTCGAAACGGCATAATCTATTCGCTTTTTCTCCACCACCTTCTGTGTCGAAACGGCACGATCTATTTGCTTTTTCTCCACCACCTTCTGCATTCCCTGTTTCACCGTCGAAGTCTCTGTCCAAACAGCGTAATCTAGTTGCTTCTTCTTCACCACAGTCTGCGTCCAAATGGCATGGTAATAACCGAGCAGAGAGATCATCTAAGGTAATTGCCACCACTTCAGCAACTGTCTCACAAGGTTGTTTTGCTATGCCACCCCTACGACGCAAGGATGACAAGAAATTGTTTTCTGGAGTTGGGATGGTTGCTTTGTCGAACTCATCAGTATCATCTCCATCATCATTTGAGCGAATGCTCATAACAGCTGAGGCGGAGCTTGCAGCAAGTGGGCTTTTATAGAGAATCTTGTCTTAAACCTGCAGCAAGTAGGAAAACTAAATCTTGTAATCATGAATATCCATAATACATTGGCAAGAGAGCAAAACTTGAAATTTGATAATTAATACCTTCAAATCATCCTTCTTTTCTGCTTCTTAAGCTGTAGGCTTCATGGTAAGTCGATAACATTTGCAATAAAGAACTCTTCACAACCTTATTTGTCTCACCCACATCCTCTCTAACATGTACAAAAGTTCGGTTCAGATATCCGCACACCATTAGCAAATAAATTAATCCCGTCTTTTACCCTTTTTCCTTTCTTATTTTTGCTGGTTTTTGGAAATACCGGTGGACAATTCACTCCACGCTTACTTCTTCAGAAAGTACAAACCATCCTTCATCTCTAACTTTTCTTCAGATACTAGTCCAGATAAAAAACTCTGCAGTTGTTGGAGAGATTTGTCATAAGCAGGTTCAGCCACACAAAACATCTGCAGGAGGGGGAGTAAGAGTAAGTAAGAGCCAGGTCTCTTGTTGGAAGAACATTATAGCAGAAATTAGCTAAATTCTGTTTGGAAAATTCATTATTAAAACATGGACCTTCAAAGTGTTATGTATCCGATCTAGTGCCATGCTGCCAAAGTTTGTAAGCATCCCGATGATGAATTTCTGTGACAAAACGATATGATACAAATTTCAGATGAAAGAGATTAACTAAAGGTAAAGGGTCATGCCACTAAAGAAGGTGATGGAATTAACAACAGATGAAAAGAAATGGCCAGTGATGCTCAAACCTCATATATAGTCATTTCCTTCTGCAATTGCTCCTCAACAGAGGCCACAGAATTGTCACCTTCCTCATCAGCCATTGATAATTCTTCAGAGTTACCATTAGTTATACCATTTCTGTTTGCATCTATCATGCCATCAGCAATAGTAAAGACATGGTCATTACTTGCAGTTCCTACAGATTCTGCAAGGATTCCCTGAGTGAACATATCCAAAGGACATAAACAACAATAAGCAGTAGATCACTGAAAATATACAGCAATGATGCATTAAATAGTAATCAAGGAAACTCCAACAGGAATTTAATGACAAAATGATTCAAAAGAAGAATGAAATCTTCACCAAAAACCATTTATATTTTGTAATAGAGAATGCATAAGAAGCGCTAAAATTCAAATTCTGTGTATCACAAAAATGGGTATGAACTTGATTTGTCATCTTAGTATTCACTATTTATATATAGAAGCTCAATATAACTTTTATTACATAAAGCAACAGACTGCAAATGTTCAATTGTAGTCACATTAGAATTTTCTTACACTGACTACAAAGTAGAGCACATAGGGCTACATAAATTTCGTGTAGCATAATCAGATAAACCAGAATGGTCCCTTGGCAGGATCAAGCAGTTAGCATGCTTTTAAAATCTACTTTTTTAAAAAAATATATATATAAAGGAAAGAAAGGCAAGGAGAAAATCCAACAAAGAAAAACACAAAGAGCAATAGTATCTGCTTTAATTTCAAGTCACGTAATCTTATTTTGATGTTGATTGAATGGCATACCTTACCAACCCAAAAGCTTATTCTTCTGTTGAGCGTTTCCACTGGTATCCCAATAGCTGCTGCAAGATTCTTAGAAGTCCAACTTACAGAAACAAAAGAATAATTAGCAAAAGGCCAGGAGGGAATAAATCAAATGAAAAGAAGTAAACTATTTTACCTTGTCTGGTCCTGAAATTTTGTTATAATTACTGCATGAATTGGAGCCACAGTAAACTGCATATTTTGATCTTCAAACTGGAGTTCAAGCTGAAATTGAAAATCATAATGAAAACTAGTAAATAGATTGAACCTTACCAACATATGGCAGGAATCCAATTCTTTCAACAAAGACATTTGCCATATGATTAGGAAACCAAATGATATTTAACAAATTATCAACAATGAGAACTTACAAGGACCTGCAACCTATTATGTAAATAATAATAATAATAATAATAATAATAATAAACTTAAGAAGGTCCAAAATTCTTACCTTTACTGCTCCAAGATTTTTCTTCCACAACAGCTTGCGAGGTGTTTTGATATCATGAAACCTCTTTGCATAATCAGAAAGAAGTTGGTCAATGGAAGTGGGAATGTTAAGAGACTCCGCCTGCACTTCCACAAGATCAATCTTATCAATGAAACCATAATGGTCAAAGAACAAATTTTTTTAGAAACAAAATCACAAACATTATTTTCTTAGTATTCAGCACAATAATAAAAGACCAGCGACCAAAAACTAATAAAGCTTCATATAAAACAGTATGACTTTATGTCACTAGAGGCAATATCGTTTAGGAACTAATTCAGGTATGCAAATTTTATTCCCGGTTGTTGACAAGCAGTGGACAAATGTGCAGACTTCATTTCATGTTTCATCATGTCATTTCTTTTTTGGCTTCATCAATAGTTTTTATATTGGAGTATTTAAATTATTTAATGCTACTGTCCTATGTTTTCAGTAAGACTACAAACCTGGATTGGCGGCCAAAAATTTGTAGATATAATGGTGGCATCAAGAAGGTTCAAAGACACATCATTTTCTCCTTGCTCTGCACATATGACAAATAACAACCAAAAATAGCCTTGTTTTTTAAAGATCAATAAAAATGACAGTGGAAGAAAATATTTAGCTAGTCTCAAAGTACCAGTTTGGGATGTTTGCGGTATAGATGCTTTAATATTAGCATTAGTCCTCTTTGAATCAATCAAATCATTGAGCATAATTTCACACTTTTGCATGCTGCTCTCTCCAAAGTGTATCTGATGATACAAGACCATAAGTTAGATAGGATTTGATCAGGAAGTCAACTACAAAAAGAATAAATTAAACTAGAATCAAACAACAAAACACATCCCTATTTACTTTTAATATTTCGGAACATAAATAGCATATGGACAAGTGTCAATGGAAGACATATCACAAACCTTCAGGAGCTCTAAGGTCCGTATCTCAGAGTCAAAATCATAATCTAGTTTATTCAGGAGCTTCTCAGCTAACATAACTCGGTACTCATTCACCAGCTGATCTTTTGAACCAATTAAGCTGACTATCATTGCAAGTATGTCAATCTTCCTCCTATTATTGCTACCCTTTGTTGGGTCCACCTCAGCCGGATCAGGCTCCCAACTGAAAGAAGTATGGAAAATGATAATCAGAAGCTGCTGCTAATATGCCAGACAATGGCAGGGCATAAGATCCGCAAAAAATCCATTCAATGGGGCACAATGTTCCTTTACACAAGACTTTATTATCAAGAATATATACCATTCAGCATTGATCCATGCTTGTTTATCATCAGAGTTGATGTTATCATCATTATCTGCACCCTCTTGGTTTTCCACATCCCTGTTCAACTCCTCAAGAAGACTATCACCTGAATTTCCAGATCCACTAGGATTCCCATCAGTTAGCATGGTTACTATGCATTTTATAGTATCTTTCCTTCCCTTCAAATAATCCCGTATTGGCTCACCAACTGTTTCAAGAAATACACCAGTTGGGTCTATGGTTCTGAGTGCCTTAATAGTAGATACGTATTGGTGCAGTATGTCATTGGTTGAGGCACCAGCAGTAAGCAATCGATAACGCAAAGAAGAAATAAATGAATCAACAAGCTTGGAATGTTGCCCTGTGTACTCAAGGCATTGCTTTAAGTCTTCAATTGCAGGAGAGCTGCAAAAACTTTCAATAAGATCACCAAATCCGAGATGCAGTGAATAATAAGATAATTATTAATTGCAACGAAAACATGTCATCATACTGAAGAAATAATCATACAAGTTATCTTGGCATAAGTGGTTACTTAAAATCTCACAGCACAAATGCATGCAACAATCACATTGATATGAACCTCGGAAATCAAATACCGCATGAAGTAAACCTACTCAATAGATAGAAGCCAAAGCATTAGACAACATATAACCATAAAAAAGCAGACTTCTATGTTTAACAAAACATGGGAAAAAAGAAAAAAGAAACAAAACCTGTCAGGATAGTCCACAATAATTTCAAATAGTTTTCCTATCCTCAAGTCCTGCAATGTTTCATAAGCAAAGTACTCAAGGCGTAACTTCCATCTGACAAGCAATTCAGAAGGCATGTTGACACCTGGGAAAGAAGACACTGGTGAAGCCAGAGGAGATTTAAGACCTGATGAACCATTATCATAGTCCACTGAGTCACCCAAGTATAATTGGAGAGCGTGTAAGAACTGGAGAGGCACAGCCTGAACATAGGTTGAACAAAACATAGTAGTCATTTAAAATATGCTGAAAGAATAACATCCCAACACACAAGTTACACATTATCTTTGAATACAAACTTCAGATGTCAGTCATGGATTACAGCTATTGCAGAAATTCAGAAAAAGAAATTGTGTCTGGACTATGAAAGATTGCTTAGTAAAGAATAAATGCAACTACAGCATTGAAAGCCAATGGACACCTTTGTACACTTACACATTAACAAATAAGAGTGTAAACTTGGCAAAAACTAAGTGCATTAGGATGGTTGGAGGTCAATAAGTACAGTAAACTGACTGTTTTTCTATTCAAATTGTTTGAATCACAGCTCAAGTTTGTTTACTTTACTGCTGCAAGGAATGATCCTATCATCACAAAGTCCAAGTACTGTGGTCATAGCAGCATCTTTGCATAGATGCTTGGGAAACATGTGCCCTAATAGAATTTGGCAGACTAACAGTATTAAAAAGAATACATGAATCCAGGCTGTTGAGCGAGATTATGGAACATGTTAAATATATTGTATTGGTTGAAAAGCAAAAGAATACCTGAATCCACTCCTTAATGGATTCCAGAACAGGATTTCTGTACTCATCACCAGCTAAGTCATTCACTTGACTCTGCTATAGAAAATAAGAATATGTAAGGATAAAATGACAAGACACTAAATACAGCATGTCCATTATAGAATAATACAATAAAGTGACTAAGACTCTCCTGAATAACAAAGATATAACATCAAATCCATTAGGAAAACATACTGACCTTCAAGAGCACAAAGATTGCTGAGGCATAAGCATCTTCACTCATAGACATAAACCCAAGACTTCTAAGATCACGAACAACCTTACCAATATCTTTCACCAATTTGTGGTCCTTTGATATATTTTTCTTAGAATAATTGTCATCTATATCCATTTCACTTTGACTTTCACACACATCATCACTAACTCCAGCTATCACAGTACTTAGTTCTTCTAACTTTTTCTTGAAATACATTCGAAGTATCTCTATGTCAAAAGAGAAAAGATAAACTTATAAGTAAACTGTAAAGGCCCAAAAGAAACAAACACATACACACGCATGAAACCAGGTGAGACTACCTGTAAATTAGCATTACATCAGAACACAACAAATAACATCTAAGCAAAATGAATAAAAGTTAAGAACTCTTGCACATGAAAGATCACTCACATACCAGAAATACAGCATTATAGCTCCCTGGATACTGATTTGGGTGGCATAAAATTTTAAAGAACATGGCATCCTAGTGGTATTATACACTACGAAACAATTGAGCCACAAAATGGAAACAGTGGAAAAAGTGCATGTTGATAATATGAACCACAAAAAAAAAAAAGGGGAATGTTAAATATTAACACAATGAATATTACTTATGCCTCTCTGCCAATCATGCAAAACATGGTTCTGCATCTAGTATGAGTGCCTGATGAGGAAAAACAAGAAGAAGGACATTAAACAGAACAGATATAAAGCAATTGAGAATACAAGACATGTTGAAAACATGACATTGTAGAATGTCACAAGAAGCATAGGCAGTGTAAGTTGAATATGATATAAATATACTAGAAATTATACACAACAAGATAATCCATGCCAAAGAAATGGAAAACAACAGGAAGAGAAACATATACCGGGAAAATATGAAGGAAGTGTTGCTAGAAGGACTGCAGATACCATCAATTGGTATCTACACATAAGATTGGATTCACAAAGGTTCAAATCTCCTGTTTCCAATGACAAATTCTCCTCATATGACTGAAAAGAATGAACCAGGATCAAAAGACACTTTTCTTGATAACATTTTTCTAAGCATATCTCTTCCAATGCTTTGATCAATACTGTCTGAGGCCAATCTTCTTTAATCTGCAATGTATTTGATTATTGATAAGTGACTATGAGTATAAAGAGCTCTTTTGGCTTCAAGTATGCAGATAAACTAGGGAAATAATATGAACTTGCATCTCAATAAATCAAACACAGGACGATTCAAATATTATAGAGCAGAGTTCTCTTATAGAATTGAAAAATAATGCAATCGAATAAAAAGCAAAGAACAACGAATACCAGAATCCAAGTTAACATACATGAACATTAGGCATCTCTGATGTCGAGGAACTATGAAATGCCTCAAAATGCTGCCAAAACATCAATACAGCATTTGTCTTGAATGTCTCCTGCAACAAAAATATTGACATGTAAATTCAGACGTCCAGATGACAAAGTGAAAGACTCCATCCCACTGACTTCAAAGTCAAAGTAAGGTCAAAATGAATCTGTAAAACTTACCTATGCCTTAAAAAACAGAAGAACAAGAACAAGAAGAAATATCTCGATATAATCAAAATCTCAAACATATGCCAAATGAGGCCCAAGTCCCAACGACAAATAGAGAGGATTTATAAAAAGCATTCATCTTAAGGGATTAAAAAAAGAAGAAATCCTTCTTCAGAAATGTAAGATGTTCATATTCAGCTAATTTCAGCTAACAAGCAAACTCAAAAAATTTGAAAGAAAAAAAAAACGAAGAGGCAACTGAAATAATCACTACCACACACTCTAATGACCAAACTCATTAAACAAAATCATGTCTTTTATCCGCATTTAAGAATGGGTAACCAAATCATATCGAAAAAAGTGAGAGAGAACAATATCAAACCTCTAGGGCTTGGAGGAAATGATCCTCAACAAGTGAGCGGAGGCCGTGCTTGCAGAGCGAGGCGACGAGAGGGGCGAGCTTGGAACCGGCGGAGAGGTCACCATTACCTCTAATAATGGCATCAGTGCATACGCAGAAGCCGGCCCAGCTGTTAAGGATTTCGTCGATCTCGTCGCTTCCAAGGGAATCAAGGGCATAGAGATCGAACGCCATTGAGCCACTGGGGGAGAGATCGAGAGAGAAACAGGCGAGAAGGAGACCTAGATCCTCTCCCTTCGGCGAAGGTATGCGAGAGTGGCGCGGCGGCGAACGGGGGGCTTTGCTGCGATGTTGCTTTGATTGCTTGAAAAAAATTTGGCGCTTTTCTCCAAATCGCGGGATGGAAATAGCGTGAAAACACGAGGGTTTTCGGATTCGGGCACGGGTATCTTTTGATGATTGTTTAAGATCCGATAATACTATCGGATCCTAAAAAATATTATTATTAATTTTGTTATTAATGTATAAATTTAGATTTTTTTTAAAACTTAAGAAAAAGTAATATTTAGGTGTTTTTAATGATGTTAATAAAATGGCTACCCATGAATTTCAAATCCTATCAAAGGCCCTACGTACTGTGTGATGAAAAAAACTTTTTTCTCATTCTTCGATTCGTATAAATTATATGCATACCATGTTATTGTTGTTTTTTTACAATGTGGATAAGTTAATATTAAATATTTAATCATGTTTTGAAAAATAGTCAAACTCTAACTCCCTGTATTAGAAAAATAAATTCACTAACATCTGACTATTGTGTTGGTGGTTTTATCAAAATTTTTGAGGTGACTCTAGTTTGTAACATAATATACAAATTTATTTTATTATTAAAATTTTGAATATATATAAGTATATATTTATAAATATTCATGAACTATCAAATAAATCAGAAAATGTTACGAGATTAATATTAACCGAATTTAGTATAAGATCAAGACACATAAGTGCTCTAACCATGTTTCGACTTGTGATCAATCCATAGATACCGATAGAAAATAAATATACACTCAAAACTAGTACATGTTCGAACATCATTGACTAATTCCTCATCAAATTTCAATACGAATAACAATTCAACTGATTCACTTGACTAAAATAGAACAATTACAAAAGAAAAGAGGGTATTGGCAATAAATTTAACGAAAACCTTTCTATTTTTTATTTGATTTAGAATTTGAAATTCTAAGTATTTATTATTGACGAGCCATAGTAATTGCACCTATTAAAGAAATTAAAAGAATTATCGAAATAAGTTCAAATGGAAGATAAAAATTTGTTGATAAATGAATCCCAATTTGTTGAACATTACTTATTAGGTCCTGTTCTATAATTTGGTTTGATCTCCATATTAATTTTATTTAAACAATTAAAATTATCTGTTCTGAGAAGGTGTATAATTTATCAAAAATTGTCGTATAAGAAAGAATTTTATCAAAATTCAAAAAAACAACCACCACTCACGCCCGGTGGGGATCGAACCCACAATCGCCTGATTAGAAGTCAGACGCCTTATCCATTAGGCCACGGGCGCTGAGCACTCCACTCCTAATGTTTTTGTAAATAAAGATTGTATATAATAAACATGCCTATTTCGACTCAACAAACAAGGCCAGGTACTCCGTCAAGATACCATTGACAGGCCTGTAGATTCCATTGGCACCTTCGGATATTCATAAAACAAAGAGAGTGATACATCATCACTAAATCAAAACATCAAACAAACCATGTGAATGTGTATCACTCTCTTTGGCAACCTAAGCTCATACATTGCTAAAAAATTTCCAACGAGATAGGGTTCAAGATGACAAAAGAATATAACAGCACAAACAGAAAATGCAAAAGAAATTCCAACCCACTCTGAGAAACAAATATGGTCTATCAAGTCAAAAAATTTTAAATAATAAACTTTACAAATAACATAGGTTTAAGAATATACGATGACAGAAGAACACGAAGCCTTGAATGAGGGGTTGCAGCACATAATGATTCCAAGAACATGACTCAAATTTACAAAATATTTGGGCGGAAGCGGGCATTGGAGGTATTGAGAGGTATTCAGTATTCACTATTCAGGTTTGTTACCACATTGTCTGCGAGGAGGAAAAAATATAAGGTCCTATATATTCTTAACAGTTCTTACACGTCGAACCCTGGCATGGCAAACTGTGAAGCAAAGGACTCGACTCGACTCCGAAGCTCAATCACATCCCTGTTGTTGTTAAGTCCATTAAGAAACTCCTTTTGCAATTTCCCATGCTCCCTCTGCAAGGTACTTGTGATTTGCACAGCCCTGAGGAGGAAGTCGGCTATCGATTCAAAATCTCCTTCCAAGCAGCCTCTTGTCGTCATGGCTGGAGTACCTGAAGGCAATTACAAATGAGAGCAAGATGTCAATAGGTCCTCAACAGCCGGCCAGTCGGTATCATTCACATTAGAACATAAATTCTAGCTTACCTATCCTTATTCCTCCAGGAGAGATGGCACCATTTTCACCAAATATGGGAGTTTTATTAAGAGTGATGTGGCAGGCCTCACATACCTTCTCGAAGTTCCTACCTGTTCACAATGATAATCAGTAAGAAGAATATATAAACCAATTGATCAAGTAACCCCATTGAAGCTACGAATTGGAAAATTTCATTGGAGACAAGTATCTTATGAATTGGATTGAAACGCTAGAGATTCATTGTGCATTTAACACTAAAGATTGTACAATTGCAAACTTAAAAATGCTATTCTGCCCCAAAAGCAATCCATAAGCACATTGGCTTCAAAACTTGGCAAAGTATAAAATCTTAAAACTTAATTTTCACTCTCTTGGAAGTTAAAGATCGCAACAGAGAGAAAATTAAATATTTTTAATTGAAATTAAATAAATCACAAATGGTAAAGATGCTATTATACATTTTAACAGAGCAAAGGAAAAATAAATCATCTAGGTTGACAATTATGCAATTCTTCTTGAAAATTAATATAAAAACTTAAAACTGCAAATAGAGAAACATTGGCAGAATGCAAGGCTTTTTTTTCATATGCTGAATGCTTTAAGACAAATAACTGAAAAGGCCAACAGATTTATTGCAAAATACAACATGTTGGCAAAGGCATTCCACAGTGAAACAAAAAAACATAAACAATTAAGAATGATGATTACCTGTTAATCCAAAAGTTCTGAGATCCCAAAGCAGCAAATGGTTGTCTGTACCCCCAGTGACTAACCTGCATTTTCTTCTTAGTAAAGCAGATGCTAATGCTTGAGCATTTTTCTTTACTTGTTGGATATATGCTTTGTATTCAGGCGTGGCTACTTGTTTTAAGGCTATTGCCAATGCAGCAATATGATTATTGTGAGGACCACCTTGCAGCGATGGGAAGACAGCAAAGTTAATTCTTTCCTCAAAATCATATGAATCACTTTCATCTGTTTGATATAGAGAAAATCCTCGCTTCCTAGGCTTTTTTCCTCTCTTAAAAAATATTATACCGCCCCTTGGACCCCGAAGGCTTTTGTGAGTGGTTGAAGTAACGATATCACAGTAATCAAAAGGACTAAGGCACTCCTGCAATCATTAACATCAAAATACAATAATTAAGACTGGCATACATACAGTATCAATCAACATTTTCAATGAATTGAGCAACTATACAATGAAACCACTAACAAGCAGAACTATTCTGAAAAGTGTTTCAACCTATATGGCAATAATTGTGAAAATTGAGAATCTCTACAGTTCTTGTGTTAAACAGTGACAGTTGTAACATATCTCTTTATCCTGGTCTAAGATAAAAAAAAAAATGACCAAGAATGAACAAAGCCGAGATGATAGCAAGCAAATATCACACAACAAAGAAATCCAAACACATCGAAAAGAAATGGGCTTAGAAGAATTCCATATGAATTCAGAGGCATATCATCTTAACTTCTTGTTGCTCGGCATACCAATCAAATAAATGATACCAGCCAAATATCATATACCAAAGAGTTCCAAACACAAAAAAGAAACGAGCTAACATAATAGCTACAGTTCCCTATGAATCACAAGGAGCATCACCTTACTTCCAGCCACTTAGCATATCAACCGAATAAAATTCCAGAGACAACAAAAGTCAACCTTTACACATGCTTGAACATTTATGGACAGTGTGATCGATAGTTCAATAATTCAACCAAGAACAAACTCAATAAATTCACAAACCATATAGATAAACATACACATAAGAAGAAAGCACACACCTTTGCGGCAACAAGCCCACTAATATGAGCCATGTCACACATCAACACAGCCCCACACTTATCAGCAACCTGCCGCAACCTTGCATAATCCCATTCCCTAGGATAAGAACTGCCCCCACAAATCAGTATCTTTGGATGGAAATCCACTGCCCTGTCCTCCAGCTTATCATAATCAATGTATCCTGTCATGGGGTTCACCTTATAGGACAAATTCTCAAAGAATATCGAAGCAGCAGATATCTTCTTCCCACTCGGCGTGTAGTAACCATGGCTAACATGGCCTCCAGATGGCGAATCGAGTCCCATGATTCGATCCTTGGGAAGCAACAGACCAGTGAAAACTGCAAAGTTGGCAGACGTGCACGAGTAGGGCTGCACGTTGACACCCCAGCTCTCCGAATCAAGGTCAAAAGCTGCCAAAGCACGGTCATGACATAAGCGCTCAATCTGATCAATGTATTCATTCCCACCATAGTACCTCGATCCCGGCATCCCCTCAGAGTACTTGTTCGTCAAGTGACTCCCCAAAGCATCAAGAACAGCACGGCAAACGAAGTTCTCCGAGGCGATGAGCTCGATTCCACGCACCTGCCGCTGCTTCTCCTTCTCCATGATATCAAAAACATCAGGATCGGCGACGGCCAAGGGTTGTAGCCCCCACGACCGCACAGAGGCGCGCCTCGTCTCAAGATCAGGCTCCGATTTCGCCCTCTTCGAAGGGATCAAAGTCGAAGACGAACAAGAAGATGTTGACTCCCCTCGCCGTTGCCTCTTGATACACATCGAATAACCCAATATCCTGAATTCCTCCTCCTTCTGCTCGTCCTCAGAATCATCACGCTCGTCCTCCCCAGCAGGCCCATCCCTCTGATTCTCAGACTGCTGATCAAGAAGCTGGAGAGGAACAGAGGGAGCTCTCGAACAGGGATCAACACCGGGAGAAATCGAGTCCTCGGAGGCCGGAGCACGATGAGAACTAAACCCTAGCGAGAGATTCGACTGGTGATGGCTAAGATCCATGGCGGCCGGCGATGATCAAGCGCCCAAACCCTAACAGCAGCCGCAACAACAGAAGCAACGACAACAGCGGCAGCGGCGACAGCAGTTGCAGTAAAAATAACGGATTTTGTAGGTCGAGGTGTGAACAACAACTTCCATTAATGGAGCAAACGCGAGGTTGGGAGCGAAATGGAGGAAACCCTAACCCTAACCCTAAATATGGGACGAGAAGGAGAGGGACGAATGGGAACGAAGAGCGAACAAGGGTTTTCAGAGAACGTGAGATGCACCTGGACGGGATTCCGAAATGTGGTAACCGGGGAACCGGAAGTCGCCGGTTGCATAGGTATCTATGTGGTTTTTTTATTGATAAGATGACAGCGTGTGTTGGGATCCGATGAGGGATCCCGGTTTATAGAATTCCTTGTTTGGCCATTAGTACTGTGACACGTGTGAAAAGTTTAATTGAAATTTTTAAAAAAATATTTTAAAAATAATAAAATTAATTATATACTAGTATGAATGGCCGTGCTTGTGCTACGGAATTCATCTAATAATACAAATCATTTTTTTATTGTTATATATATATATATATATGCTTAAGGATGAACGGTTCAGAACGGTTCAGATTTGTTCAGTTATTGTGTATAAATTGATTGAATGATTCGATTAAAATCATCATAATCCCATTTTTTTTATCGCTCTACTATTCATAAAGATACAGAATACTATTTATAAAATAATGTTGAACTGTTGAATCATTGAATCCAACAATTTATAGCAATATTGGTAGATGATGCATCCTCTATATATATATATATATATATATATATATATATGTATCCAATAGTAACAAAGTTCGCAAGAAGCTCCATTTTTTTTTAATGAATACATTACATTCACTATGAAGTTTTCAGTAAGTTGAACACACTGTTCATCAAACACTAAGAAAATCAACAAGAAGTGCAAGAAAGGGATGCATTGAATACAAGAAAAAAAGCCAAGTGAATTAGTTTGAGGCTTTAATAATCTCAAGATGTTTTCTCCGCCTCTCTTGCCTTCTGCTCCTCCTCTAGCTTCTTTCTTAAAGATGGCGGCGGCCTCACCACGATGCTTCTCTTCCATTTTCTATCAAGCTTTCTAGAGATTCTCTTGTTGATTCCTTCTTCAATCTCTCTTTCCCTCTTTACAGTTAGCATTCGAGCAATCTAAACACACGAAAAAGAATCAACCAATATGAGTATACGAAAATATTATGAAGACCATTAACTCTAAATCATAGAGCAATGAATATGAATAACAAACTTTCCGACTCTTGTTGCATTGATAATGTGGCTGGCACAAGTGATAGAATTTGGCATAGATATGATATTATACTTGAACACAATAGTGCTTACCAAATCCATTGTTCATATTTAACAAGGATAAACAAGTCCCTTTTTTAATGCAGTCTAATGTTTTATGCCAAGTCAAGCTTATGAATAAGAAATAAGATTCATCAAACCAATCAGCAATTCAAATGTTTTCTTGTTCTTGTAAAAACATTTGTCCTATATAACTTGGCAACATGCTTAACTGACAACACTTGAATCAGTCAGATGTTTTACTCATTATGCTTCAATGCACCGCTAACTCACCAATTCATACTTGAGAGGAGAAGATTGCCTTTGATTTAGGAAATCTATTATAAAGTTATAAACAACAAAATATAATGTGCCAAATGTCTCATATCATTGAGAAAACCTTTGACGGGACATCAAAATACTTTAGAAATTGAGAAAGTGCTTAGCCGGCAATACTCGAATAAACAAGAAATTTTACTCATTACGTGTAAGAAAGCATTGGCCAAGTCCTTTTCTTCCAGTAACCGTAAGGTTCAATAATCATCAAGCATTAACACAAACTTCTATAATACGATCTAGTTTTCATAGTTCAACAATAGAAATAACAAAGAAAGTACTCTAATTGAAGGGAAAATCCGGCAATACTTATATGCACATAAGGTGCATAATCAGCCTAGTGAACCTTTATAAAAGCATAGGAATACTTCTCTTTCTCTCTTTCCCGAAGATTACAGCAAGCTGAGTTTTTCCTATTTTAAGAAAACAAAAAAACGAATGAGACCACTCATCATTTGTGAGATAATGATCAGCTTTTCCCCAAAGTCATACTCAAATGATGCTTTCGATAAAAGACAACAATGCACAAGTGTGTGTTTGGATTGATGGATATGAGAAAGCAGGAGAAAAGGAGCATTGCCTTCTTATTCTTCTGTTTGGTTAGATAAAGAAAATAACATAGATAAAAAAATTATAAAAAATTTACTCACATTTTGTTCTTCTGAAGTTAAATTCCACCCCTTTCTATGTTTTTCTTAGATATTCTATCAATCCAAGCACACCCCAAAACATCATTTTTTTTTTAACATTTGATATTACAGAACATGAAATGCCCCTTTCTATGTTTTTCTTAGATATTCTATCAATCCAAGCACACCTCAAAACATCATTTTTTTTCGACATTTGATATTACAGAACATGAAATGCCCCTTTCTATGTTTTTCTTAGATATTCCATCAATCCAAGCACACCCCAAAACATCATTTTTTTATAACATTTGACATTGCAGAACATGAAATGCCCCTTTCTATGTTTTTATCAGATATTCTATCAATCCAAGCGCACCCCAAAACATCAATTTTTTTGCACATTTGATATTACAGAACATAAAATGCATAAATTGTTAGATATTTAATTCTGATAGAATTGAGGATTTGGGAAACTACAAATCCAATTATGTCCTAACAAGGCCATTCATTCATTCAAACAAACAAAAGATTCAATTTTGATCCATTACATATCACAAACAGAAGCTAAAAATTAGGGATTCAAACAAATTACCCGTTTCCTCATGCGACCGAACTCGCTAGACTTGAACTCATTCCGAGCTGAGCGCTGGAGACGGAGCATCAAGAGCTCACCCTTGAGATCCACGACCTCCTCATTGATCTCCTCCGTCGTCATAGCTCTAATATCCTTCAACTCCTCCTCCCTCTTCGCCATTCTCACCACCATAAGCCCACCATAAGAAGGCGTCGGAACAGCGACACTGGTCCGAAGGCGGATCCCATTAAACAAAGAAGACCTCAGAGGCGAAAACTGGAACAGATTCAAGCGAGAAGAAGAGGAAAGATGAGAATCGAAGGAAGGTAGGCGTAGAGAAGCGGAAGGCGAGGATAACCCTAGCGCCATCATCGTCTTGAAAGCTTGGAGCTTTGGGAGTGAAGAGGAGAGGATAAGAGCGGGATGAGTTGCTTGCTCTTCTGGATAATGGTATTTGGTAACTCGCGGTAACTGCACCTCTTTTCGCAACCTCTGATTTTTTTTTTTTTTAAATTTATTATTATTTTCTTTAGTATTTGTGTGTCAGTGTGTGTGTGTGCTAAACTGGTTCACATAAATTTTTTTATAAAAATAAATGGCTAATATTTTGTTTTAGAACTGGGCTGAAAATTAGTTAGTGTTTTTTAACAGTATTTAATTTATAAAATAGATAGAATTTATACTTAAAGAAAAAAGTGTTCAACCGGACCGGACATTGACCCAGAGAAAAGTAGGGGTATGGAGTCGATAGATTCAACCAGGTTGAATCGGGATCAATATTAAAAATAATATAAATTTTAGTTATATATAATTAAAAAATCAAATATTGAAAAATAAAAAAATAAAAATAAAAATATAACATTTAAAAAATTTAAAAATTTAAGTAAATATTTTGCATATATAAATATTTAAGTACATCACATTAAAAATGTGAAATACACCAAATAACATTAAAAAAAAACTAATACAAAATTAATTGAGAACCATAAAAATATTCACCAACTAAATAAACAACTTAAAAATCCATAAAAAAAATATATAGAAATCCATAAAAAAAATATAAAAATATTCCCTTTGTGCAGACCCAGATAATTAAACAAATAACCCTTAAACATTAGTATATTAAAAAACAAAATAAAATAAACATTAAAAAAATAACCCTTTTACATTATAACCCTTAAACATTAGTATATTAAAAAATAAATTAAAAATTAAAAAAAAATGATGACTTAACCGAATCATCGAATCACCGGTCCGATCAACCGGGTTGTCGGTTCAATCCGATTTTATTTAAATCCTATTTTATATATTGAACCATACCAGTTTTAAGACCGAGTCCAGGTCAACTCGGTTCGATCACCCAGTCCGGTCTGGGTTTGAAAACACTGGAAAAAACAATACAAACGTACTTATTTCTTATTTTATTATAAAACTTATTTTTTTAAAAAAAATATGTATTATTATATAGAATAAATCAATCGGTGCCTTCTTTATAAAAATATCATTGTCTGTTCGGATAGTTATATTTTGAATAGATTTCATTAAAAGATAATTCTAGATAACCATTTATCTTGGTGCTTTTTATGAAAGTGTTTTTAAAAATTTTTAAAAAATCGTAATTTGGTGTATATATATATAAAGTTCTTAATTATTGTTTATTCTTACATTCATATTAATACACGTCTCTTTTAATTAATGCTTGAAATCTTTCACTTTGATTTATCATTTATGTCATGCTTTATTTGTAAATTAGTTATGATAATACTCCTATCATAAATAAAGAAGCCTTGTTACATATCTTCTTGTATTTAAGCTTTATTTGTAAATTAGTTATGATAATACTCCTATCATAAATAAAAAAGCCTTGTTACATATCTTCTTGTATTTAAGCTCTGTCTTTCCAATCAATAAACCATTCCATCCACATTACTCTTTAATTCATACCTACGAAACACATGAAACCATGCTATCCAAAATGAAAGGATTTGACTGAATAACTTCATCGTTATGAGAGAAAAATAGGAAAAAAAAACATTCCACTGTCAGTGAAGTTTTTTTTTACCTTGACCACCAGCTAGAAATCCAAATCACTTTCGCTCTGTTTTGCCAATAAAGTTACCAAGATGGGTACCTCAATACTTCAAAAAACTAATAAAATAAAATTAACTTTATCCTCATCATACTTAAATCTTTATATACTCCCATAAGTAAAAAACCAATATGAGAAATAATAATAATAATAATAATAATAATAATAATAATAATAATAATAATAATAACCCCTCTAAAATGCCAGAAATTAAGCTGCTTGTACATGCTAGACTTGAATAATACATGGTACGTTAATCATACCTTCTGATCGTCTATGGGTTTCACTGAAGGTTCATTGATGCAATCAACAACAGCAAGATCATCTAGTGATGCCACAGAAAGACTCCGCGACAGCTGACCAGAGGCTACCGTATTTGTTTCATCGGTCTCGTATATGGTTGATCCTAAGGAACATGTTGATCTTGCAGTTTCAAGACGTGCAAGTGATCGATCAGCTGGATCTCCACGCCTGGACTTTTCCTTCACTCTCCTGCACCAACTGTGGAGTGATTCTCTAATGTTCTCCGCGAGTAGAGACTTCTTGAATTTTGATCCCATCTGCAACCATGAAGAAGAAACATACTGCCTAAATGAGTTGAAGAAAGCAAATGATGATAACATGAAATTAACAGTAAAACTTTTGCGCTATCAAATTATCTGCATGAGAATGACATGAGTTTCAGGCATGTGCAAAAAGTTTATGAATAAGAATTTTTATTTGCAAGAACATCAAGATATGATTTCAAATTACCTGAGTGATGATGACATTAAGGGGAAGTGTGCTATAGCTGCACCAGAATTGAACAAACAGCCTGCAACCAGCAAGCATGAATTTCTCTGGTATGACACAAACAAACATGGAACTATAGTTGCATGTTTAAAACTTAAAAGGATGAAACATACCCAGAAAATAAGCGAAAAGCGATCATTCCATGGTTCTTCATGAAACATGATTGTGCACTCAGCTCAAACTGTAAAAAAGATCCCCTTGGGCCTTGTCAGACGATTATTGACAAATAATTAAGAGCGCATTCAATTTATCAAATGGCTTTGATGAATGCAAGAAGAACATTGGTTTTGAATATGGTGGCTAAATAATTGGTATCATTTTAAGGCATGACCTTTTGTTTAAATATTATGCATTTATACTTTGAAATTGCTGAACAGGCTAACTCTAAATTATTCAAGTTAACGGACAAGACCATTTTCCTGTATTCAGAAATATAATAGAAACAGGGACGAGGAATTTCAACATTCTAGAGAGATTTTGGAAGTTGTTGAAATCCCACTTTCATGAATCTTGGATTTATGACCATAAACAACACGCTTGATGGTATGAAAAATTTAAAAACAAAAGATTGAACATTATCTTACCAAGGACCAAATAAACGTTGCCATTTCAAAAGCATTCTGAAAAAAATGAAAGGACCATCAGAAAATTGTAACAACATAAAATGTAAATGAATAAAACAAAAAAGGAGGTTACTGAGTGCATGTCCATAACCTGAAAGGAAATGAACTGGATCAGCCACAATAAAATTTCTGGTTTCCTAAACCAAAAGAGGCCATCCCGTGGCTTCAGCTGAGTACCAACAAACGGACCAGTCGGCTCAACAACTTCAAGAGCTAGTTGAGCAACAACATGTTGAAGCTTGGTACCCACTAGCATGACAAGCTTTTATACATGTATGGTGAGGACCAAAATCATACTGGTAAGGAAATAAAAGGTTATCATGACATCAATGAAAAGTTAAGGTGCTCACAATGGCAGGGACGAAAGCTAACCAAAAGTAGATATTGAGACCTGAGAATCAAAATAAAGACATAAGCAGTTAAATGAATAAAAGAGTGTATGAAGTTCAAGGGTCTACCAATAATTGAACATTACCATGGATATTTATGAAAATGCATACTATAGCATATATCCAAAGAGGCCAGCTGCAACATCATTGAAAAAAGGTCATTCAAGTACTTGTGCAATAGAGCAGACACATCATCAGAAAAAGGTGGGTGGCCTTTGAAAATAATAACATTCATAGATTTCTACAAGATATGGTCAAGATAAAAGCCACCCTTAATCAATGTACAAAAATGCATTGCCAACAATTCTCCGTGTAAGAAACAAAACATTAATTGGTGTATAATTCAGAAAATGGTTAGGCAGAGGGAATAACAATTGGAAAGAAAAAAAAGGAGAAAGTTTAGATGCAGTTGGCAGGTTCTTTAGTTGCTGTAAACATCATTCATATAAATAGAGATTAGTATGAGCCAATTGTGTACAGTCAAACCATATGACAACATTTTGCCTAAGAATAAAAGTCAAAACACAACGAACATAGAAAAAGACGTCGATGATTCAAGCAATTAACAGCTCAAACCAGTGACATAAAAATCAAACACATCACAATTCATAACTATTTGCACATACCTAATACCAACGCTACCATGAAACTCATCTTCCATGCTCCGCACCATATACTTATGGAAATTGTAAGTAGGTGGTAGTTTGTGATTCTGAAAAGAAACCATAAGACAAAAGTGAATATGAGCATACAGCAGTTGTGGGCCCCACACCATTAAGATTTTTTTTAATTTTTGTATACTTAGAAGTTATGTTGATTAAAAAGAAAACCCTTTTATATTCTATTTTTTTTCAGTTTTCCAAACCCTAGCCGTACGTCTCCTCCTTTCTTCCGATATAGATTCTCTTTTGGATTAAGGAAGAAAGAGAGATCTAGTTTTTTTTCCTCTTCTCCTTATTTTTTTTTTCCTTTGATTTGGTGTGTGGTGCCGGCGGCGAGGACGGGGATAGGTCTCTCCGTCAAGGATTTTGTCTCTTACGTTGTGAGGTTCCATCGAAAAAATATCGTAAGATTTTAGGGGTTTTTGAGTGATCAACAAGTAAGTAAACCACATATAAATCTGTAAATATATGTATATGCAAATTCTGATTTTTGATAATGGTTTATATAATCAATGCAAATTCTGATTTTCGATAATGGTTTATATAATCATTTTGTTAATTTGTATTTTATTGTTTAGAAAATAAACATTTCTATATTATTTTAGTTATTTTTATTATTTTTTTTTACTTTAGGAAAATAAGGATTCATGGTGTGTGTATATATATATTGAATTAGTATATTTGTTTAATTAGTTTATTTGTTTAATTCATGATTAATTGAATTTATTTGAATTACTAGGAAATGATATTTTTGTTTTAGTGGGTTATTTCCATATTTAATTAATTTTTTTGTGTGGATTATTATGTTAGTTAATAATAGATTATTTGATATAATTGGAATACTTTTTGATAGAAAATGGGATCACAGAATTTCACTGTTTTTACGTTGACAATAATTTTTGATGTACAGATATATATTTTTGTATAGAAATTTGTAGTCCCCAATTAACAATGCAATAACCCTGTCACTGGGGGTTAAACACTGACCGTGTCGACACGTACTTCTGACATAGAAACTATAGTTTCGCACCGTTCCGTCGGTGAAGAATAACGGCTTCTAATATTCTGACTCGGGTCACCGAGGGTAAACCTATGAGTTCTGAAATCTGACTCGGGTCACCGAGTTTAAATAAATGAGTTCTGATATTTTGTTTTGGCATTAGTTGTTTGGGGGACTTATATGCTCGTTATTTTGGTAAATTAAATATGTTATGATCTATTTCTGATTTTTGGATTTCACTTTGATATTTATTCCGCTTTGTTGTATTTTGTATACCTTTAGAAACTATTGAAACATTTTTGTGATCCCGATATTTTTAGTGGTTACTTACTGGGCTCCCAAGCTCATAATCTTGTTGTTAATTTTTTCAGGTTTTGAGGCCTTGTATCCCTACTTGGTTCCGGCCTTGTAGGTGTACGGCCGTTTGTCGGCGTCCCGGGTCTATAGAGCTGGGTTCGGGGCGTGACAGCAGTAAAGTTAGATAACAAGCCTCCCACAGGAGGTTATTTGGATGGAGGATTAAAGGGCTTATTCCACCCTTTAATCCTCCTTAATTCTCAAAATTTTGTCAGTCATTGTTTTTAGAGTTTAATCTTCTTTTTGAGTAATAAGGAGGTTTAATTCGGATTAAGCTATTCCCACCTCACCCTGGAGTAGCTTAATCCAAATTAAGAGATTTAGGAAAAATTCCTTTTGTGCCTTTTCACACCACATCTGTTTTTTTAATTTTTCCTTTCGCCATCCACCACAACCACCACTTAAACTTGGAAGCTCACCATCGTTCCTCTTGCACCTTTGACTTTTAACTCATTTGTGATTGATTGCTTGTGAGATGACTTACTTGAATCTTTGCATTTTCATTCCATTATTTTGCGATTTTTTATGATTTTCAGGGTGCTATGTTATGGTGGATATAGCGATGGTTGAAAAACAAGCAGAACCAGTGATGCAAGAGACGGTGATCTTCTTCTTAGAAATATTACCAATCAACTATGGTTGCAATGATGTTTGCAAGTATCATTACTAAAAATATGAATTATCATGTATTTTAATTTGATTCTTACATTAATATAGTTTTGTTCAATCATATTGTTGTTTTTTAGTTTATTTATAATAATAGTTATTGTACAAAAACATTTTTTTTTACTCAGCGTATATCATTTGTGTGGAATAAAGGCAAAAATGATAATTTTAAGAAAAAAAAATCCTTTATCAAAATCCCCCACCTTCCTCCTCTTCAAAACACCGTTGCTTTTTCCTTATTCTTCCTTCTTTCTATAAAAAACATCAAAAGAATAAAGGAGAGGATTAAAGGGCCTTTTGGTACTTTAATCCAATCCACCTTTGATCTTTCATCCAAACACCCCCTTAGAGAACAATAACTAAATATTTATCACTCCTAATATAAAAATAACAGAACATCATTTAGCTTAGTGGTATTGAATAAAGGCAAACAAGATGTAGAACAAATGCTGCCATAAATATCAAAGAAAAAAAAGAAACAAACCAGGTTAAGGGATTCACTTACAGTGATGAAACCCAAACGCAATGCCATGTAATCCGACTTTGTTATAGAACCCTTGAATTGACGGATGAAACAAAGCTGCACAAAACATAATATCCCATGTAAAGTGAAATAAAATTCCAAACTCAGGTTAAATAATTCATGATGATTGAAATATATCCTCGCAATGGTTCTCACTTATGAAGTCACCTATGAAGTCAGTGAGGAAGATAGACAAGCTTATTATTTTAATATCAGCAAAGATGGCAGACTGATCAACCTTCACCTCCCGACTATTTAGGTGTAGGTCAAATAAAACATGCACACACACACACACACACACACACACACACACAAGAACCATACAAAATTCTCACATACAAGCATCATATCAATAAGTTGTTAACCTATGCGAGATTCTGTGCTTCAAAAAGTATGCATCTAAAATAGATTTGCCCACCATTTTACACAGTAACCCAAATGCAAACATTGACAAAAACACATTTAAACAATATACAAGAATAAAGTAGCAAGCTTCTCAGTTTCTATCCTGTTGATATATGCTTGTGGCAGGTAGGTGGTATTAGGAGAACTCTGCAATATGGGATGGACCTAAGAAAATGGCTAAGATTCCTCTTCCATTGAATTACTTACTACTTACTAGTGGCCGTCTATTGATTAACTGACAAGGACCAGTGCCCACTGATAACTTATCAATAAATTTTTTCTTCATAGAACAACAAACAAGCCAACCAGCCTGGGTAAATTACACCAGATCAAGACTCAAGACCTCACCATCCAAATGAGAATCCTGCTCTTGCTCCACGGATGAGACGCATGGTGAAAAACAAAGGTGGACTGTCGCTTCATCATTTTGCTCCTCCTCGCTAAATAGAAAAAAAAATCACATGAAATTATCCAATTTAAATAGCACACAAATTAACATTTGAAAGTAATGCATCCACATTCCAAAAAATCCAAACAACAAATACAATGAAGTTAAGCATGTTTTCCACCTTGCAAATTGTCATTAGGTGACGGGTAAACTTGGTTCTCCCATTTCCTCCAACTATAGATCTGTGTGAAACAATAGAGATTCCAGATACCATCAATCAAAACACAATAACCACGACTGCATTATAAAAAAAAGACCATACCTTGATCATAGACAGAGCAACAGTGATGCAGCTATACAACACATGAGTAATTCCAAGAATGAACAAGAAGATATGAAGCTGCTCAAGTCCCTCAAACGAAACAAACGGCTCGCGGTCCTGCAACACCAAACAACCATCAGCATCAACTCCATCAAACACATTATATATTCACAATCACCAACTCACCGGACCACACTGTTGACTAGAGGCCTGAAGCTTCCACCCAACAAGAGTAGAATGATTCAACGGCGTCTGATCACCACTACCAAACACATCATCAACAGTGAAATCCCCCTCCGAGCAAATGTAGAAACGGCTACTGAAAAAAGCGATGACGGAACACAAATCTCCGAGATCCACCGCGCCGTCTGGCTCAGCATCAACGATATCAACCCAAGCAACATGAGCTCTGTTCTCATCGGCATAAAAACAAACACCTCATCTTCAAAATCAAAACCAGTGAACAAACCATCATCAAACAATCGATCAAAACAAGCTATAACCTTCCCGGATCTTCTCCAGAGCGGCGAGCATGGCCTTCCGCTTCGTTTTCTTCAACCACTGAACAGATTCACAAGATCAAAACAAGCAAATGAGTGGGAAACAGAAAGATAAAAGTAATACCTTGGCGAATCTAGAGATGGAGCGCTCGACGAGGAAGCAAACGGCGACCATGACGGTGGTGACGGTGGCGACGGACCAGGTGGGGGTCTCGGCGAGAGAACGACCCTCTCCCATGGATTGCTATGGTGCGGAGAAGAAGGAAAATGGAGAAATGGAGGGATTGGGATGGGATTGAGATCGGGGAGCATGGAGCAGAGCACATGCGAGGGCAATGGGAGCTTCGGGGAGCGAGCTTCCGACATGGATTTGAATATGCTTCCTGGAATGCTGGGAGGGTGGAAGCGCGATTTGGAGTTTCTGATTCACTCGCGGGCCAAACAAGGTCATTGGTTCCCCATGATTAATTAATATATATATATATATTTTAATATATATATATATTTTATATAATAATATTTATTTATTTATTTATAAAGAAAAATTTATTTTAACAATTTTTTTTTCCCCAAAGCTACACGTGATGGGTACTAATATTTTTTTCTAGCAAAACCAAAATTACATGGTTCAAGCAGTTAGGAATATTTATAAAACTGCCGGGTTAGAACTCATTTTCATCGAATTACAATTGGAGAAATTAACTTACACATATGATATAACACCATCTGTTGGAAAAATTAACTTATATAAATGATATAACATCACTTCACAAACGTACATAAGTTGAGAACGTTCGAAACAATAACTTATGAAAACAGTAACTTATAGAGCATGAGACAATAGCTCACAAAAAAAATGATTTTGACAAAAAGAGAAGTGACTTGATAAAAAGAAACGAAGTGAATTAAACAAATCTTGTTTGTCGATAGCCTCGGACCAATCAATCGAATATACACTTCTTGAAAAAAACGGTTCTTCTGTTCAGAAATGAAAATCGTTTGAAACAATAACTCATGTCAACCTCATTGAACTCACATCAATGTAATGAGATAATAACTTGATAAAAATACTAGCAGATGTTTGTCGTTTTTATTAAAAACTCTTTTCATTCTCGAGTTTTCTTATTAATTAATTGTCTAGTTTTCTTACTAAGTAAGAGAGGTCGAGGAATTGACTGATCCACCGAAGCCAGTGGTGTTTTTTCTGTTTTTATATCTGGAGCTCTCCGGGCGAAAGGAGAACATAGAATAGAAATTGTAGTACAATACATTTATTTAAATATAAATATACCATCAATAAAATTGGGAATTAACAATGGAAAAAAATGTTATTATTTGAAATGCATGAAATAATTTCCTTATAAACAAAAGAACATGTGGTTTAGATCCATGGATCATGCTGACAAATATCCAGTGATAAATCAGCCATTTCATCACTGTAACAAACAGAGTCAGATCACACAACAGCAACAGTAAAAAAACCAAATTACTTATATTAAAAAAAACAGTAAAAACTAGCAAGTAAACAACACGGACATTGTACATAACCACGTACGTACAAACAAACACACACAGATCATCCAGAAATTAAAGATCAACAAGTTAGATGCGCATAGCTTGCCAAATGGACCAGGTGAGAAGTGAGTGCCATGAGACCAATCACATTAAGCAAAGATGAGTAGGTGTTGAGCTTCTTTAATTTCTTGGTTAGATATGCCATTCTGCTTTTCATCGCCTCCTCCATCCTAACAGCACCTGGGGATACTCTGGTTGTAGCGGCGGTGGCGGTGGCCGGTGAGGATGTAAGTATAGGCTCCGACACGGTATCATCAATGTCCCTTCCCCGCCCTTCTTCTCTTTCCATCTTCATTCTCTCAAACATTAACTATGTAGCGCATATGTAAATCAACCTTAAATTAGTAATCAGAGATGTGTGTGTGAGTTTTCTAAATATTATACAATGCTCTTCTTCTCTTTCTATCTTCATTCTCTCAAACATTAACTATGTAGTGCATATGTAAATCAACCTCAAATTAGTAATCAGAGATGTGTGTGTGAGTTTTCTAAATATTATACAATGCTCTTCTTCTCTTTCCATCTTCATTCTCTCAAACATTAACTATGTAGTGCATATGTAAATCAACCTCAAATTAGTAATCAGAGATGTGTGTGAGTTTTCTAAATATTATACAATGCTCTTCTTCTCTTTCCATCTTCATTCTCTCTAACATTACATATGTAGCGCATATGTAAATCAACCTCAAACTAGTAATAAGAGTTGTGTGTGTGAGTTTTTCTAAATATTATACAATGCTCTTCTTCTCTTTCCATCTTCATTCTCTCAAACATTACATATGTAGCGCATATGTAAATCAACCTCAAACTAGTAATAAGAGTTGTGTGTGTGAGTTTTCTAAATATTATACAATATTGCTCTTCTTCTCTTTCCATCTTCATTCTCTCAAACATTACCTATGTAGTACATATGTAAATCAACATCAAATTAGTAATAAGAGATATGTGTGAATTTTCTAAATATTATACAATGCCCTTCTTCTCTTTCCATCTTTATTCTCTCAAACATTACATACATATAGTGCATATGTAAATCAATCTTAAAATTAGTAATAAAGAGGTGTGTGTGAGTTTTCTAAATATACAATTAATGCGCATTCACCCTGTGGGGACGGAATCATCAATAATGTTTGTTTGTACGCAGAGACTCGATGCCAACAAGTCATGAATGTTGATGTTATACTAAATTTTGTGATAATTAAACTAAATAATTAAAAGAAAATTAACAAAAAAGGAACACTAACCTTTGTGGCCTTGGGCTCAAAAAAGAGCATGTTAACAAGAACAAGAACAAGCACAACCAACAAGCAACACCCCTGCAACATCTCCACCCTGTTTTTCCAACCATTCTCAACCAAATGAGCAATCAACACCACCACAACATCACCGGCCACCACCCGGAAATACACCGGATAAATCCTACTCTGCACCACCGCAAACTGCTGCCTCGGCAAAGCTCTACTTAACAAATAGCTCGAAACAAACGTCACCCACACACTAGTCCCATACGCCATCGAAAACCCGAACAAATGCACCACCTTTGCCACCTTCTTCACCGTCTCCGGCGTCACCACATAAGAACAAGCATTACAAACCAATCTCTTACTCCTCCTCACAATCTCTAATGCATCTTTCTTCATCTCCTCTCCCACATTCTTTGTTTCTTCAATCTTCTTCTTCTCCGCTTTATGTATAAAGTTTCCAGCTTTATCCTCCATTCTGTTCTTTCCTTCATGCATGACATTCTCTGCTTTTTCCTTCACTTTTTCTGCTGTATTTTTCAGAGTGTTCTTGGTTTGCTCCACCTTCTCTTTACCTTTGTGCACAAGACTTTCAACAGCTTCTTTAGTGTCATCCATTGCACTTTTGGTAGCAGCACTGAGAGCATTGGTATCAAGATCTGTTGAAGAACTTTGGATTTCTGAAGGAGTGGAGAGGCCTTGGCCAAGGTTTGGGAGGAGAGAAGATGCTTCTTTGAACTTATCTTTTGCTTCTTGGATGAGTTTGTGAGGAGAAGAAGAAGAGGAGTGATCGTCGTCTACCTGACGTTCATACTCGACGACGATGACGCGGCTGCCTTCCCGGACAAGGTGGTGTGGCTCGGACGGCGGCGGAGACCATACGCCGGCGCCGACGAGGGTGGCGATGATGAGGCTGAGAGCCAGTATGTTCATCATCTTTGGGAGTTGAGGAGAGAAAGAAGCGAGAGTGAGAGAACGAATGGGAGGGAGGATGGTTATGAGATTTTGACACGTGGCTGTCGTGGAGAAGATGGAGGATTGCACGTGTTGGATGGATGACACGTGTCCATAGTCGTGGCGGTTTTCTGGGAGTTATCGAGCTTTTTTACACGGGGACCCTTGGTATAGTTTAGAATTATTTTTTTGTTCCTTTGTGTTTGGTGAAATTATTGCTCAATCTTTTTATTGGTTGTTTTTTTTACTTTTTAACATGAAGGATGATTTTCAACGAGTTTGATTCCACTAGTGGTCACAAATATTTATAATTTATATTAATATTGTTATAAATATTTTTTTGTAACTGAGATAGCCACATAATTTTTTTTTATGAGTACCTATAAATATAAAGACTTGTTAAAGATTATTTCAGCTTCCATGTCATCCAAGTCATTGGAATAGTCCCTCCACATCAACCAAGTTTCTAGAAATAGACCCAAACAGGTTTTTATGGCCACGGATGCTCCTAGAAAAAAATTATGTGGTCATCCAGTTATAAAAAAAAAATATTTAGTAGCACAACGATATGAAGTTCATAAATATTTTGTTTCACAAGTGAAATGAAGTCAATTTTCAACAGGTCAATTCATATTTTATCTTTGGGATTTGGATTTTATACAGTAAATATACCAAATTTTGTTTTAATATATATTTTTTTCCATTTGTGAATTGTAAATAAATTGTTTTAATATATACCTTAATAATTCTTTTATTACATAATTTATTATTATTAAACTTAAAAAGACTCAGTAGCCCATCGGGATGTGAGTTTAAGTTTGCAATTCAATTTCTGTCCGGGATGTGAGTTTAAGTTTGCAATCCAATCTTTGTATCTTCAAAATCAAGGTATATAAAGTTGATGATTAATTCTCAATTTTTATAAATAAAAGTGTTATTTAATAAATAAATTATATATATATATATAAATGAGTTAGCATGTGTAAAAATATATATTTAAATACAATATTTTTAAAATTATTAATTTGAATTATCAAATTAATTAAATAAAATTATAGTTCAGACTCAATTTGATTTTCTAATTTAGAACTAGCAAAGCCCTAACTCGGCATTGGAACTCATTCCGAGATGGAAGACATCGAGGACATAGTCGCCGCCGCCGGAGAGCCACCCGGTCTCCGGCTTCCGGTGGTGGCCGGCGTAGGCCTGAAGCCGAGGAGGAAAACCATGGCCCGTCGGATCGGGGATGGCCTAAATTCCTCCCCTTCTTCCCAAATCCCTGGCACTCAGGTTCCACTTCAATCTCTCAACTGTGGATTTTTTATGATTTAGGTTTTTCTTTTTTAATCTATAGATTTGTTTGTTTTCTTCGTAGATTATATATATGAAGACATTTGGATGTTCTCATAACCAGGTGAGCTCTTCTATGTTTTTTGGTTTGCGATTTTGGTGTTTTGAAGTTAATGACATGCATATGAAGTGTTTTGAGTGTAGTTTAGCAATGCATTGTTGTTCTGTAGTCATTGTGATGTTTTCCTACTCACAATTCACCAACAAATGTCTTACTCTAGAATGATAATGAGTGTAGTGTGAAATTGTGGTAAATGTGTGAATTTGGTATCATTCATGATGTTTGTATAATGTTTTGTTGTTGAACAGAGTGACAGTGAATATATGGCTGGCCAACTCTCGGCATTTGGATACGCAGTGAGTGATAATCCTGACGAGGCTGATCTTTGGCTGATAAACACGTAATGCGCTACCTTCCCTTTCTCTTTAGCCTCCTTAATCATCCACTGGGTCTTGCTTTTATGATTTATGCCGGCTTCCTCTTCAAGTATTTGTCTATGTTTTGTTTGGTGCTGTCCAAAGCATTCCTTATTCTATTAAGCTATAAATTTATTGAAATTTGCTGAAAAGATTTTTTTTTTTTTGTTTTGATAAATTATTGATTCATGATGGGTACTCTCTTGTTGTTGCTCTTGCTTACATCGTATGCTATATTATTGATACTTGTGAAAAAAAAAAAGCAATTTTTGTTACTGAACTTTGTTGGTGATGTGTTACTCTGACAGATGCACAGTTAAGTCTCCAAGCCAATCTGCCATGGATACTCTAATATCGAAATGTAAGAATGTGAACAAGCCTCTGGTGGTGGCAGGATGTGTGCCTCAAGGAAGCCGAGATCTAAAAGAGCTTGAAGGTGTTAGTGTAATTGGTGTGCAACAAATAGATCGTGTGGTTGAAGTAGTAGAAGAGACTTTGAAAGGCCATGAGGTGCGGCTTTTAAGTCGGAAAACTTTACCAGCACTTGACCTACCTAAGGTACTTCTATGGAAAACTTTGTAATCTAGCAGTTTTTCATTGCGCAGAATTTATTGTGGAAATCATAAAAGAAAAGGCTACCAATTTTTTTTTTAATCAGTGGAATCGATGTCAATTTCTTTTCTTATGTTTTCATAGGTTAGAAGGAACAAGTTTATTGAGATTCTTCCCATCAATGTCGGTTGTTTGGGTGCTTGTACTTATTGCAAGACAAAGCATGCTCGGGGCCATCTTGGAAGCTACACCGTGAATGGTCTCGTAGGTTATAATTTCTTGTTGCTTTGTTTCAGATTTAACATTGTGAAGGTTTTAAAAGCAATATGGTGCAGGTGGAACGAGTAAGGACCGTCATCACTGAAGGAGTCAAAGAAATATGGTTGAGCAGTGAAGATACTGGCGCCTATGGTAACTTTGTTATGGAATTTTCTATTCATTAGTGTTTTCTTATGCTTGTCATGCCGAAATCAGTGAACTTTTTGAAAGGTTCTCTTTTATAAAGTGATTAGTTTTTTTTCACTTGGATTTGGCAAAAGTATCTCAGTCTATACTTGAGGAACCAGTGAACTGTGCCTCATCTTGATTGTGATGCTTACCTACATGTAAATACTTTTATGCAATCTTAAACATATTCATATTCTAATAGGGCAACATATCTGGCAGTAAAATTTCTGAAGCTTACTGCTATGGCATCAGAACCGAAGGTTTACTTAAGACGTATTTGGAACCCATGCATGTACTATTAGAACAAATATATAAACTCCAACTCCAAATTGGGCCAACCCCTCACCATGTTATCCCTTGGTCATTTTGTCTCTAAAATCTATCGACATATCTCTGTTTCGTCAATTCTATTCCATGAATGACATTACTTAATCTTTTGCAGTTCAAACATAGGACTTTATTAGAGGAAAATATTCTCTAAACTAAATATACTTGATGCCCCTAAAGTTGGATAGGTGGTCATCTAAGTAAGGATTATATTGCTCCCAATTTATATGAAATACAAGATGACTCTTTTTCTCTTCGCCTTTGTTTGGCTGTAAGTTTTTTAAAATAATGCCTAAACTCTCAATATATGTCAGGACGGGATATAGGAGCTAATCTTCCAATTCTACTGAAAGCCATCGTCGCAGAGCTGCCATCAGACAGAAGCACCATGCTTCGGATTGGCATGACGAATCCTCCTTTCATACTAGAGCATTTGGAGGAAATAGCTGAAGTTTTACGCCACCCATGTGTGTATTCATTTCTGCATGTGCCAGTGCAGTCTGGAAGTGATTCTGTCCTTGGTGTAAGCTTGGTTACACTTATTTTGAATTCTTGATTATAATTGTACCGATGATTATTATCAACTTGCAAATTCCAGCCAGTCCATTTATCCTGATAAGATTTGTGATGGTCATGTCAGGCTATGAACCGGGAATACACTGTGACTGACTTCAGAACTGTAGTTGATACATTAAACAGTCTTGTACCAGGAATGCAGTTTGCAACTGATATAATATGTGGATTCCCAGGTAATTTCACAAATTGATTCATTTAGTCACCTGCTAGTGAAGCGACATGATGGAAGCCTCTATTTTTGCTTGTGTTGAATTCTACCTTTGTTTATGCTCATAAAAATAAAATTTGGATATAATTTAGTTGAATAATGGACATGCTGGTGTTTCCTAGAATTCTTGCTCAGGCATAAAATTCCCATTGTCAGGTGAAACTGATGAAGATTTTAAACAAACTGTTGATCTCATTAAGGAGTACCAATTTCCTCAAGTTCATATATCCCAGTTCTACCCTAGACCAGGTATGTACAGTGGTGGTCTTTATACAGAATACCCATTTTCTCCTTTCATTCCTTTTTGAATTTAGGTATTTCAGAGTAGCATTGTCAGCTGTGGTCTCTGTTTATGCAGGAACCCCTGCTGCAAGGATGAAGAAAGTCCCCAGCACAATAGTGAAAAGACGGAGTCGTGAATTAACTTCTGTTTTTGAATCTTTTTCCCCGTATCAGGGAATGGAAGGTCAAATCGAGAGCATATGGATAACTGAAATTGCGACCGATGGAATCCATCTGGTACTACAGCTGTCTTCATTTATTTTTTTCCCTGTCACTTGTGCTCATTTATTTTAAAATTTACACACACAAAATCAAGTTCTCTGTTCAGCTATCTCAATTCTTAAAACACCCGCAACACCGGTTTTGTTTTGTGTTTCCAGGTAGGTCATACAAAGGGTTATATTCAAGTTCTTGTAATTGCACCAGATACCATGCTTGGTACCTCAACAAAGGTAAAGATCACATCTGTTGGAAGGTGGTCTGTCTTCGGGGACGTGCTTGAATTTCCCAAGCAAACCAACAAAGATAATTTCTTAGGAAACCCTACTGTGGAAACACCTTCCTACCCGGATTCGATGCGACCAGCTGGTATGTTCAAGAGAAGCAAGCTTGTGCTCATGCACGACGCAGACCTGTGGTGGACAAAGTAACAGCAAAAAGCATGAGGAAGTTCCTACTCATGTCATCGTGGGTACCTCCATTGCCCGGAAATGGAAGTCCAGAACATTAGTAAGCTCATTCCAGTCTATATTTCATAGGAAAAGAAGATCACAGGTATCCGAGAAGTCGAGTGGTGCCCAAGCAATGCAAACTGTAGAAAAGCAGGAAGACGACATAGACACAGGTAAATTCACAACATTCGATTGGATTTTGTTGGCCGGAATTGCTGCAAGCTCTCTGACTATCATAACACTACTGGTTTTGCTTTCTTCGAACACGGTTACTATCTGATAAATGAGTGTTGACTCTACCATTTTTTGTTTTCTTGCATTGATCCAGTGTTTATTGTATGAAAATTTGTCATCCATTTTTCAATTGAAGCTGGTTTCTACTGAGAATTTTTACTGTAAAACAGGCTGGATTGATATGAGTGAATGATTATTGTATGATTATGTCTTATGTGTTTGGTAAAACATGGATTAAAATAAAGTGTGAAATATCAAATGTGATTTAATATCATGTTAGGTAATTGATTTATCTAAATGCTATTTATCTTTGAAAACTTTGAATTAAATCTTGTTCAAAGAATGACAGAATATTGGACTTTTTATTATAAATCAAGATATTGGTGACTTCATATCTTGAAAACATGTTACTTTTGAATTTTCTTCCCTTTTTTGTAAAGGCAAAGAATGGCATCATTTAGGTTTTACTTGAAAAGAAAATTATTAGACAATTCAGTCCAAAGCTTCCACTTTTAAACTAAACATAAAATCTATTAATTTGCTTTTAAAAAATATTTTTTTATACTTTTGTGAAGATATAATAATAAGAATAGTAGTAGTACTACTACTATATATAAATAGAGAAAAAAAATTATCCTACCTAAAAATAAAAAAAATATATTTCTTTTTATTTTTATTTGTATAATTTTAAAAAAAAAATCTTAATGGAATCAAAATTTCTAACCTAATAAATGAGAAATAGTGACATGATCCCAAATAAAATGGAACTCCGGTCAAGTTAGGGTTTCCCAAAAGTATAAAAAAAGACAAAATTTTTTCCGGCATGTGAGAATTATTATAAAACCCTTTCAACATTTCAAATAACCAAATTCAAAGAAATTTATCATTCATTGACATTGGACACTACTACAAAAACACACATTGTGACTTGATTGTCCTGTTTATCTTTTTTCATTCCTTTCTTTTCTTGGTCATTCCTTGTGATTATTAACAATTGTGATTCCCTAACTACCATTTGTAAATTCTAATATTCTTTTTTCTCATGTTGAAATATGTGTAATATTTACTTGTATTAATATATATATATATTAATAATATTTATAATTTAAAATTAATCTAGTTTATATATGAGCAGGGATTAAAAGAGTTTTAAGGGGTTTTAAAATAAAAAGACACAGGAAAATGATTTTTTCTGTACATAAATGAAAGTGAGGGTAACTAATTGGTTTTACTGAAGAACCAAACACACATTAGAGAATAAGACTAAATGTCGGCAATAAAGATATAATTAATTTGTTGTTATCAAAATTTTAGAAAGTGTAATCCTTACTTAGCTAGCCCAACGGAATGGACATAAGAGATTATAATAAGATAACTTATAGTTTGAATTGGTTTAAAAAAAATATTAAGTTATTATTTACTTGCTTCTCTATTTTTAATTAAGTTAATGTTACCAAATGTTTGCTTCTCTATTTTTAAATGGAAGGGGAAGATTTCTATAATCATAATTCTTAAAGAGTGTGATATAACAACAAAAGGTTTAGCTCATAAAGACTATACCAAACATTAGGTTACATTAGGTTAAAAGTGCTTCCATCATGCATGTTATTATTATTATTATTATTATTATTATTATTATTATTATTATTATTACTCTCAAATGCTAATTTATTTTCTCTCAATACATTTTCTTATTAATTTATTTATTATGCTAACACAACAAATGCATCATGATTAATAAAAATAAATAAATAAATAAAAACTACTCATGATCTCTAAAATGGGATCTTCTTTTTGAGATAAGATATTAGCATTTTTTTTTTATTGTAATAATAGTAATAATAATAATGTACTAAGATAGAAGTGGAAAGAAAAGAACACACCAACACCACATTTATTAATCATACCTACCAAGACCACCAACTTTTCTGTTCAAAAAGGTGGGCAAGAAAAAGATTGGAAAGAGAGTGAGAAGCTTCTCAAAAAACATTAATAAAAAAAAAATAAAAAACAAAAGAAATAAGTAAAATAAAAAAATCATATATATTTAAAATTTCTTAAATAATATTCAATTACTACAACTATTCTCACAGTAAACAAAAAAGTCTTTGATGTAGATGGTGGCTTTTCATGTCTCATAATAAGAAATGTTAATCACTGTTTGAAATAGAGTTTGGTATCTTTGTGTGTGTATATATATATATAAATATATGCAATATATTATTATTATATAAATGTGAAAAAGACATTGCATGGAGAAGCAAAACCAGAGATTGAGGAAAAGGGGTACATTGGGCATTGGTATATGTATTTTATTTTATTTTGGTGCTATGTGACCATGTCATGAGGCCTACCAACCACCAACTACCAAGTCTTACCAAAATGTTTCCTTGTTTTCTTCTAGGTCAACTATGGCAACATAGAACTAGGGTTTATAAATATATATATATATATATATATATATATATATATATGCATAAATATATATATCAATCAATGTTTAGTGTGATTGGGGCCACCACCATCTTTGAAATATTTGGTGTGGGAAATGAGGAGTATATGTGTAGTTGTCATTAGGGTTTCTAAAGTAGTAACCTAAATAGAGTGATTTTTTTTTTCATTTTTCATTTTTGGTTTAGTTTTATTTGAATTTATATTCATTGGTTACTATTGGTTAATAATCAGTTCATCATGAACGAGTCAGGATTCATGATTTTTTGTGTTTTAATAAAAGTTTAATTATTGGTTGTTACTATTGGTTAATAATCAGTTCATCATGAACGAGTCAGGATTTATGATTTTTTATGTTTTAATAAAAGTTTAATTATTGGTTGTTAATTACTTAACGTAATGACTGACAATTGAGTGAAAATTTTCTTTTTATATAATTTTTGACTATCTTGTTATTTTTATTTTTTTTATTACTATTTTTGTGATTTAGATATTAACCATTTAGAATTAGGTCATTTTCATAAACATGATATCTTTGACTTATTTTAATTTTAATTTAATTTTTTATTTTTTTCAATATATATAAATATATCCTAAAGTAATAGATAATGACATAAGAACTTATATATTAAAATCACTATTTGTTCTATAAATGAAACAAATTTGTTATTAATAATGATAAAAAATATGCATAAATAAAATCTCATCAGTGTTAACCTATATATATATATATATATATACCTCAATGCAAACTTCTCTATTTCACTTTTAAAGCACTGAACAAAAGGCCCTTAACTTAACATATATACATGATTATTATAAAAACATCAACAAAGAGTGACATTTCAATTACTATGAACCTAAAGCATTGTGAAAGTGCCATCTCACCAACCCCTTCACATGGGGTCTAAACTTTTTTTTATCTTAAGAATTAAAACCTAATCAATAATTTATTTTAATCCTAAAATAATAATAAAATAAATCAGATAATGCATATTGAATAAAAAAAGAAACTAGAATGAACAAATTTATATAGTTGATATATTAAAGAAAAACAAAACTTTAACTTCATAAAGACTATTAATTGTTTAAAATTGTTTTTCAGTAAACTATAATTAAAATTCAAACACCAATTATAATAATTATATAAGCTCACCAAACATGAATACTTGTTCCCATAGCACTTGATTATATATATTATTATTATTAGTAGTATTATTTTTATGTTGTTAATTTAATAATTATCAAGTTACCAAACCAAACACTTCATGTGACCACCCACACTCCAACTTGCCAAAGTCTCTGGCTTCACATGCTCAAAAACACTAAGAACCAACCACCCTTATCACTTTTGCCTTCTTTTTCCCACAAACAAACAACAAACTCTCATCACTTCACAATGCAAAACAAAGAAATAAAAACAAAACTATATAACTAATAATTTTTTCCATTTTTTACAACCTTACATTATTCAATATATCTACATGTTGTCCAAATTAAGTTGCATAATATCTAAGAACACTTTGGCTTTGAATGACATTGCACTTACAAGCTTCACTTGTTTGCAACCCTATATGACAACAAAGACATACACTTTGAGCATAAGTGGTTGTACTACTAGTTGTTGTTGTTGTTGTTGTTGCTGCTGCTGCCATAGATAATGTTGAACTTGTTATCTTTGCTTGAATGGAAGGTGATGCTGGTTGAGGTTGAACATAAGGAAGACTTATAGATAAGTCTAGATTAAGTTCATTATCATAAGTAGTTAAACCATTGGCTCTAATACCAATTTGTTGTTTCTCACCGACCAACGGTCGGTGAGTTTGTGGATCAATACCACAGCTAATAAGTTTCCGCTTAATATGTGTATTCCAATAATTCTTTATCTCATTATCCGTCCTTCCGGGAAGTTTTCCGGCGATCAAAGACCATCTACATATTTAAAAAAAAAAATCATAAAAAAAATTAATAATAATAATAATTTTATTTAATAAAGAATAAAGAAAACAAGCATGCATGGTATATATTTACTTATTCCCAAGGAAGCCATGAAGCTTGATAATGAGTTCATCTTCTTCTTCAGTGAAGTTACCACGCTTGAGATCTGGTCGGAGATAGTTTATCCACCGGAGACGGCAGCTTTTACCACACCTAAGCAAACCTAATATTGAAGATATATAGAAACATTAACATGTTAATATATATATATATATAATTTATTATAAGTTAATAAGATATATATATATATATATATATATATATATATAGATATATGTATGCAAACCTGCAGCTTTAGGGAGAGATCTCCAACAACCTTCACCATTGGTTTTGATATAAGAAATGAGTCTTTGGTCTTCTTCTTTGGTCCATGCTCCTTTGTTTGTGTGAGCTTTCTCACAGCATGGTGGCCTTCCCATGTTTATTTAGTTGAAAAAATTTTAGTAGGAGAAAGTTAAAGAGAAACCAGTGTTTTGTGTGTATGTGTGTGTGTGGAGTTAGGATGAGAAGTGATGAAAAGAAGAAGAGGAGGGTGGATTTATATGGGAGAAAGAGAGAGGGAGAGAGAGATAGAGAGAAAGAGAAAGGTTGTGACCATTGACTATGAATGAGATATGTGCTTTAGTTTTTGAGAGTGTTTGACTAGCTCTGGTTGGTGTTTGAGTAGGTCCAAGTGAAGGATGGCTTTGCTTTTGAGGTAGGTCCATGTTTGTTTATTTGTATTTTCATTTTTATATATATGTATATATTTATATTATCATCTTATTCATGGATCTTAAACTTTTATTTGTTTAAATGAAAAGCAATGTTTGATATGTTTTATTTTAATTAAACAGAGAGTTTTAGCACATGTAGCACAATAAAAAAAAAAAAGAGATGGAGATGAAACACTGTTGTAATAGATTAGTGATATATAGTCCAATTAACCCTCTTATATAAAAAATTGGAAGTTTGATTTTGTTTTAAAATATTATTAATTAAAGATTTTAAAATATGTTTGGGAAGGTTTTTCCAAAAAAATAAAAAATAAAAAATAATGATGGAGATGAAAGATAAGCATAGAATGAAGTCATGTTCATCATCACTTGCACCTACCAATCATCCAACCTGCAGTCAGGACAACAATATCAACAACAAAGGCAAAGGCATTTAGAAGTATGAGTCTCATATATAGAACCATAATATATAAATAAATAAATAAATAAAATGATATATGAATATCTTACTATATTAGAAAAAAATTTATGTATTGGTGTTAAAATGTGATTGGTATCTTAAGACTATCAATACTTGATGTTATTATTAATATAAAATAATTTTTAGATTTTTTTTAAATTATTATTAACAAAAAATTTATGTTGAATTTATAGAAAAAAGAGGTGTAGCAAGGTATTGAGTATGGAGAAGTCTTATGATATTTGAGTAATTAAATATATCATCTAGACCAATCTAATTGGAAAAAGTAAACTGCCTGACAAACTTAAACTTATATACTCAAATATATATTTATTAATATTGTAAATAAATTAAATAAATTTGTTAACCATACTCTTATGCAATATTAGGTGCAAAAAATATATATTATATTAGTACTCCAATTTGACTCGAGTTATATTTATATTTTATCTCTAACTTGAAACTATTAGTTACTTTAATTTCATTATAATATCAAATCATATATCTATTTTTAGATAACTCTCAAAATATAAACCCTATTACTCTCTCTCACATAGGAATGAAGGTTGAGTTGCAATAATAATAATAATAATAATAATAATAATAATAATAATAATAATAATAATAATAATAATAATAACAACATGGCCAATGGCTCAACAGTACTTATATATGATTTATCTTCATGCATGGGTTTAGTGATTTAGGTAATATTAATTCATGAGTTTGATTTAAACTATGTAGTTGATATGATCAGGTAATAAAAGAAAATAACATTTGAACATATCGATATAAAATATTATAATATTCTATTTTGCACTAACCTTAATTAATTAAAGATCAAGCATAGTTATTGTTTATTAATTTTTTTTTCATAATTTAATTAGATAACCTTCTTGTGTACTTAATTCCTTTGCATCTAGACTAACATCTTGATCACAGTATGAAATATGAATGCCATGTTATCATAAAAAATAATGCATTTATAACAAACCTAATTAAGTATTGCTTTGACCACATTAAATTAAATAAACAGGTGTGGCACTAATAGCCTTTAAAACTAGAAAAATAAAAGAAATATGGAGTATTAATATTCCTAATATCAAAACCTAATCCAAGTCAACCCCTTTCACTAATTAATATTCATATATTATAATTCTTAATCAAACACGCCTAAATCTAGATTTATAAAGTTAGTTGAACAAATTAAAACTACAACAATGGCCGGCCTTATTAAAGAGTTAAGTGTACAAATTAATCAACACTTTTAGCCTCTAAATTAACTTAGTTGTATTAATTAATACTCACTGTTAAACAACAGTATTAATTGTTTTTTTATTTAGAATTAATGTTAATATCAATATTAGCTAACTTTTGTTCATATATTAATAATAAACATTCTTGAAGCATA
>NC_052480.1:1357984-1384264 GCF_009730915.1 Dioscorea cayenensis subsp. rotundata | reverse complement strand
TCCTACCATTCAACATGCAAATGATGCAAAAACTATCCAGAGTCTAGTAAATAACAAGTGTCCAAAAAACACACTTTGGCACTACATATTGCTATAAAAAAAAATTGAAAATTGAAGATCAAAAGTGAAAAGATTAGGGATTTAGGGCATCATCAAACAAAAGAAAACAAAAGAGAAGATGAGCTGGATGAAATGATATAATAAACTCCTCCAATCTGGGGAGCCAGCAAAAACGTAGAAAGGATCCAAATTTAAAATACAATTACAAACAAAAAAACTAAAAACAGAGATTTGAGATTATTTTGATTCAATAATTAAGTAATAAAAAAAGCAATTATTTATGTACTTATCTCTAGGGAGAGGGAGGAGAAGGATGAGTCAGGTGGATCGGCGAGTCAGTGAGCTGGATCGGGAGATCGGGATGGTGGAATCGGAGACGGAGCAAGCGGTCTTGCAAGAGGAGTAGAGATCGGGGAGGGCGAAGCGGATGGAGAGAGGTCTCCGGCGGGAGAGAGCGGCGCCACGGCGCCAGAAGGTGTCGAGATTGGAAGGATCGGTAGGGGGGTGGGGGTGTCCTTGGCGCACTCGGCGAGGGCGGCGGAGAAAGGATCGATTATGGGGATCGGTGGATCGGGTTTCTTCCGGCGAGGAGGGGCGAGGGAGGGTTTGGGGAGAGGGGAGAGGGAGGAGAGGGGAAGGGATGGAGCTGGGGATTCTAGGGATTTTGGGGACGCCGGGGAGGTGTTCCCAAGAGAAGGGGATGGAGGAGAGGTGGGGGAAGAGGGGAAGGGGAGGAGGAGAAGGGGGAGGAGGAGGAGAAGGAGGAGGTTGAGCTGCCGGAAGAGCGGGTGCGGCGGCGGAGATGGCAGCGGTGCGGCGGCGGCGGCGATGAGGTCGACGACGGCGTCTCGTTCATGGCTTTGGATTTCGAATGGGAAGTAGTGAAAGTGAAAGGAAGTGGAGGGAAATGGTGGTTACTTATGGAAGTGTTGGGATTTTTGCAATTAAGTCCTTGGAGTTTTTGTTAATTATTTTTTATCAATGTGAAGATTTATTATTAGTTTTATTTGGGTTTTATTGCATATATGCTGATAGCTATCTTTTACTGGAAAGTTGTGTAGGTTTCTGTTGTGTACCATTACTAGGGTGTGTTTATTGTTTTATTATTGGTAGGTTTTGTTTTATTATATTTATAATTCTATTATTGTTTTGAGTTAAATTATTAGTCTACTTTTCTTTAATGTTAGATATTTATACTGTAATATATTATATTTTATTTGTTTAATCATGAGTTTGGAGTATATTTTGTTTGAGAGAAAATTGTTTATATCATGTCTCGAACTTTCTTACTTGATCAAAAAAATTTTGGACTATTTTATGTTCTCAAAAAGTACTTTTTTTTTTACACCATGTGACAACTTAATTTTTAGTATTTTTTTTTGTTAAAAATATCATTCGGTGATTTTAAACAGAAATACAAAATAATAAACAACAAATTAAGATATTAAATAATAAATATATCAAAAATAAATATTAAACAGAAACGTTACATATTAAATGAAAATTTATGTAGTTATACTTAAATAAAAAATAAGGGCTTTTGCAGGTGTACCCCTAAAAAATTTTGAAATTGCATATTTGCCCATGAATAAAAGTTAATTACATACATACCCTTGAATAATATACATAATTGCGTATATACCCTTGGGGTTCAAATTAGTTGAAAAACCATCTATTAACAAACAACAAATATATAAAATTACCATTATACCATTGCATATATACCCTTGAAAAGTTTTTTTTAAGTTGTACAAGTATTATTTTGGACCTTTTGTATATCTTAATCCAAGTTATAACTATAATTAATCAAGTTTGATTACCGGAATCTAACAGTAAGGGCAAATCGGCAATACCTACATTTTTCAGAGGTATATATACAATTATGTTTTTTCGGAGGGTAAATATGCAATTATAGAACTTTTGAAAGGTTTATAACCAATTCTCCCTAAAAAAAATATATTTAATAAACAGAAAGTACATTTCTTAGGGGGCAAAATTAGATTTTTAAATAAAATAAACTAATACAAGGATTGGGAAATAAATAAACTAAATAAGAGGGATTGCAGTGAAAATTTTAAAAAAATTATAATGACTAATAAATATTTTTCTCTATTTTAGGAAAAATTAATTATATGTCTGTCTACGTCTACAAAATTCTAGTAAATTTGCTCTTAATAATTGCTTTTCTTTCTCAACAGGTTTGTTTTGTTAATTTCTCTTGGTTTTTGGTATGTTCGTACTTCTTGTTGGTGTTGTTTCTAAAGGTAATTAATTATTTGTCCTTGATAGTTTCAAAATTTTTCAGAAAAACATCCTAACATTTGAATTCCCCAAACAGTTCCTCCTTTTTCAGTTTAGTTTAGCTCATTCAGTCAGTTTATTCTATTTTACAAAATATATTCTTCGCTTATTAAGTATATTTTTCGTTTAATATTCCTGGTTGTTTATATGTAACCACATAAGTTTCACTTAATACATTACTTTTTTATTTAATATTTATTTTTAATATTTAAAATATTAATTTTTTATTTAATATCATGTGTTTTCATTTAAAGAGTTGAAATACATTTAGGTCAATGTCACATATTTTTATGCCAGAAAGATTTGAAAAATAAACGGTAAAGAAAAAAATGATTTGTTTGGAACTATTTTATTGTAATAAAATTGTTGTTGGTTAGATTTAAAAATAACAAGAAGATTGGCACCCATAGATTTCCATTTTATTTATTTATTTTTATAAATAAATATCAACATTAATTATTACATTCAATCAATTGTCACACCATAAATTGGAAAATTAAGCATTTTGATTGAGACACTAATAAAAATACAAGTACTGATGATGAACACAAACAGGTAATACAAGGCTGTCAATGATGTCTCTTGATTTCCATTTTAATTTTTTCCTTCTATTAAAGAAATAGCATGACAATGATTATCTTTAATTGATTATTTAACAGTACCCATAACTACTTAAATTAATAATAATGTAAAACTTATTGACAATGAAATAAGCTTTAAACATTAGATGGCAGGCCTTTTCATGCACCGTTTGTCAAACTAGTTTTAAGTTCCGTATAATTTAAGAATTAACCACCAAGTTACCCATGTACTACCTGGATTGTATATATATATATAATCATGTTGTTGGGTTTTCATAATTCACAACAAAACACAAATAGATTTATGAAATATTTAAGACAAACGTAATTGTGGGATCACAAAGCAAAATAAAAAAAAAAAGTCCATAATTAGAAAAACATAAACTAAAGCTTGTCTATATTTGTTTTTAAGAAAATAAAAATAAAATAATAAAATATCTGAAAAGTATTAAATAAATTTGACATTATTATGATATATAAAGAGTGAATATTACTCAGAGAAACAATAGAAGAAAAAAAATCAAAATTAATTTAGCCTCATAATTCTCATTGAAATTAGAATTGGAATTAAGATATTTATATTTATCTTTGGTTGTTTGGCTCCTATAGTTTTACTTTTACCAACTAACAAGTGCCATATAAGGAACTTGCTTAAGAACACAAGCATTTACAATTTGAGCCAACTTTGGTTGGTGACATATTCATATTTAATTACAAACATATGCCTTAAGACTTTTACATCACAATATAAAAAAAGAAAAAAACATCTGTTTTGGAATTAATTTAAAAAGAAAAGGACTTTTTAGAAAGGAAAAAGGTCAATCCAAATATTTTTAAAAAATTCACTAAAACAACCCGTATCATATATATGACAAATATATATATATATATGACAAATATGTATAATTATTTTAGCAGACAACCACTAGATAGTTTTGTATAAGTCACTATGAGTGGTGCAAGATCAAATCTCTCGTGCCGTAGTATTGTATAGTATTGTATAAATAGATTATAAATATAATATAAAAATACTATAATGATACTGTTTATCCATTGTTCACCGGGTTCTTTGTGAGAGGATGTATTTATGTCTCTTTGACATTTATTTGTGGAACGGCACTTGTCGTCATTCATGAAAAACAATTATTTTAGAAAATTAACTTTGAGCTTTTTTTAATAATATTTTTTAATAAAAATTAAAAAATATATATATGAAATAGAACAGTGGATGTTTAATTATCCGCCAAACTAAAACATGGACAATTCGAATCTTACTGATAGCTTGTCTATAATTTTTAAAATAATAATAATAACTAATCATCTCATCAATAAATAAGATATTGAAATTAATACAATTATATGTTATATAAATTACAGAATGGGCTCCACTCATGACCTAATCCAATTTTTTAGATGTCACCAAATGAATCAACTCACTCAAACAAACTAATTTATGGCACCAAACCAGATCCGGATTACTACATTTACACACAAACCCATAATCACAAAACGATCAAGTGAAAATTTTTAAAATTATGATAAACATACAACCAATAAATCAATCAAGTGAAGCCACATCACATTCACAATACAAGCCTATCTGTCCCTCGTGATCCATCTCCATCCCATGTTACTACCATCTCATTCTATTAATTTTATACAATGATTATAAATAATTAAGCAAAAATTCTCTTAAAAAGTATATTTTTTTGAAGCTTTTTTTCTGTTTTAAAAAAATGTGTAATACTTTAACTATGAGGGTGAGGTCATGAGTCTCAAAGAGACTCGATGCCAACAAACTATTTTTAAAAGCATCTCAAAAATTCTTTTTTTCTATAAAAAAATTTATTAATGAATAAAAAAATAAAAAAATAATTTCATCATTTTACATGAAATGCAATTTATTACAACGTGGTTAAAGTTTATGACAAACCCCAGTTGGTGTGGTTCGAAGGTGATTCAATTCAATTATAATTTGTTAAGATGGAATTTATTCCCTAGAAACACAAGTAAGGTTTTTGAAAAGGGGTGGTTAGTCATTTACTAAATCTCGGGGTTGTATCATGTGTAATGTCATTTCGGGTCATTAGACATTGTTTTGGAAAGATCATTGGCTCAATGGTAGCGCTCCCATGTTCTTATTATGGGCAGATGCTTACAGACACTCACAACATCCAAATGGTTCAGTGCAAGATCTTGTCCATTTGTTAGATGAGACTCCCTTCTCAGAGGATCCATTTATCCAGGTGTACCGTGATCGTCTTCGGACCCATAATGGGGAGATGGGGGATAAGAAATTGTGGATGCTCACCGGAAATGGTGCCTTTTCGGTGAAGTCCTTCTACAAATTTCTGAATTATGGTAGGTTGTGTTGTCCGGTGGCGAGGTTTTTCTAGCGTAACTTTTGTCCAAAAAAAATCAACCTGCTTAACTAGTTGGTGTGGAATGTCATTGCAATAAGCTACCGACTGCTACTTGTGTGATGTGTCACTCGGCAATCGAATCTGTCGTGAACCACTTCTATCCATGATTAATCCGTGGGACTCATAGAGACCGCTAGTTCTACCTTCCATGAGGGAGATGGGTGATTTAGTGGTGAAAGCAAACATGGGCTAGGATACTGTTGTTGGGGCCAGGAGGATGGCTTTGTTCCTTCATGTTGTCTGGTGCTTATGTTAGTTTTTTTTTAAATTGTTCCACCACATCTAGTGGTGCTGGATTACCATTTTTACTTGTTCCTCTACTTTTTATAGAACGTTGTAATTCTTTTTTTTAATAGAGGTGGTTTATCCCCTTTTTAAAAAAAACTATATTATTACTGTATTTACATAAAAATTGAAATGGGCGGTTTGTTCACCTCATCCAAAAAAATATAATGAATATTTATAACATTTGATGCAGCTTTACTTATGTACTAATTTTTTTCCCTGTAATTTTTAATAAAAACACCCTTATCATATCTAATAATTTTGATATCATACATCTAACTTTTTTTTTTTTAACTAGTCAGACTTCAAGTGCCGGTGTGCGTTCGGAGGCTGATGACTGCAGAGGTGCTCAAGCCCCATCAATATCTGCCTTCCCCATCTCTTAAAAGCTTTCATGTCCACAGTCTTATGCTTCTTCCAATACCTATTTCACAACAACACAAGCAATAAATCTTTTGAAAAAAAATCAACTTAATGAAAGCAAGGTAATGCAAAATAGTGTGATTCGACAGTACTGTCTCAAATATCCAGAGGTGAACAACTCAGTAATAATATTAAAGGTCTTTTTTTCTGATCATCAATCCAGGAAGTATGGAACTTGATGATGTTTTTCTTGTTTTAAGGTTGCCAAGAGATCAATTTCAGAGTACAACTGCTCCAAATCCTGGGGAGTTTCAGCTGAAGAGACCATGACTTGATTCCATGCTACTTCAATACCATCTACTTTATCAAAAACCTTTATATCTGTTGTTCAAATTTAAACAAAAAAAGGAGTCACATTAACAATACAAAAATTCAATTAAAAAGGAGAAAATTATCAGTAATAAGACAATTTGATAAGAAGCACATACACAGTCCAGAATACTTCTTTTCCCAAGATCTCCTTATACTGTTGCCAAAAAAAAAATATATAATTAACAAAAAAACCAATGAATTAAAAACCACTTGACACCATGAATAACAAAAACAAACATATAATTTATTATCATTGAATAATCTAATGGTATGACACCAAAGTCTAAAAAGATTATGGGTTCAAATCCTTTTTCCCAGTAGTACTGTTCCTCATATTATTTATATATATAATTCATCTGGGTTTCTATATATTTTTATACTCTACATATATTATACATCCGGATTCCAGTATGATATTGTTTGTTTTCATTAAAAATATTTGTAGTCTATTAATAAAAAAAATAAAATAAAAAAAAAATTTGAAGAGAAAAAGGATAATTACGCAAATATATCGGCCGGTTGGATCCTTCTCTCGGATGTCAGGATCAGGGGGATTCTGTTGGGCAGAGCCATCATCGGCTCCGCCAGTCGCCGTGAAGCTCATGACCTCCAAGGACCCAAACCCAAAGCTCAAACCCTAGAAAACAAGAGATTTCCACAGAGACAGAGGAGAGAATCACCAATCAAACCCCCAATTTAAGGAAACAAATTGGATAATCCGAGGCTGAATCGAAGGAGGATAGAAGAATCCGAGAAGAATTCGAAAACCCTAATCGAGAAACAAAAAGCGAAACCTAAAAAAGGAATCGAAGTGAAGGAGAGCGAGAAGTCCAGCGAAAGGAAAGAAGAGGGGAAGGATTTTATAAGGAATTTATTGGATAATTATGGAAAAAAACTAACTAATTAATTTTAATTACTTGATTGGGTTCGGGAAATGATTACTGATTAGGAGTTTAAATATAGGATAAAATAAAATATATCTGTAAATAACCGAGTAGGACTTTTAGTTTGATTCGGATTTTTATATTTATTATATCTTTTAACTTATATTAAGAAAGAGTTGGGAGGGGATTAGGATTTAGAATATAGGCATTCTTTCCAATTTCAAATCAGAGTTTTGCATAAATAAATAAATAAATAAATAAGTGCGATTAAATTTTTTTTAATTATTAATATAATAAGTAATATAAATTAAAAACTATATAATTAAAAAAAAATTAAATTTGTTTTTTTGAAACCTAAGAGCAAATAATAATAAATAATATAATTAAACAACTCAATCGAAACAGTTGAATATATATTTTAGGATTTCAAAAAGTCATATGAGACTTTTATTTCATAAATAAATAATTGTAATTAAAGTTTTTCAATTAGCAATATAAATAAAAACTTAAATATAATAAAAAATATAAATTTATTCTTTCAAAGGAGCATATTAAAATAATATAATTAAATAACTCATATAATATTGTATATTTTCAATTTCAAGTCTTACGGACAATTACTGCATAAATAAAAAAGTGTAATTTAAAAATTTTCAATTATTAATATATACTTACATATAAAAAATTTAAATATAACAAAAAAATTTTTAAATTTATTTTAGATTTTTCATCTTTTTCTACAATTGTCTATTTATCTTCCAATAAATCCAAATAAATGTCATATAATTTTTTATTCATTTAATTATAATTTGTTTTTATTAATAACACAATATTTTTTTTTTTTTTCATATTTTATGTCATAACAAATAAATGTTGTTTATTCTTTTCTAAACCAATAATTCCAAATAAATTTAGCAAAGATTTTCATTTCCAAAAATCTATGAGTACGTTTTATTAAATGTTTTATATAAAATTGGCTTAAATCAATTCCATTAAATCTTATACGTTCATAATGCAATGGGGAAAATTCTTTAAAAAAGAGTTTAAAAATCATCATTAAAACCTTATCTAATCATATTATCATTTCATTAGAAGATTTTATTTAATATAATAATATTATCTATTAGTCTCTTTTTTTTTGCACTTTTTAATATTTAATATAATACCAAATAAATATTTTTAATTTTTTTTAAACCAACGACTTAAATAAAAAATACGAAGGATTTAATATAAAACCGATTTAATGGCCATGATGAAATCTATACCACGTTAAATATATGTAAAATAAATAAATAAATAAATAAATAAAAATCTTCCTTAAAACCGTCTCCAATCGTATTATCATTCCTTTTCCATTAGAACATTTCTATTAAATATCTAATATAAAACCAATTTAATGCCCATGATGAAACCAATACCTATTATGCAATTAAAATTTTTAATTATTAATACCATATTTAATATAATAAAATTATTAAAACTATGTGATTGTAATTACAAAAAACATCAAAATCTGGTTGGATTTGAGAATTTGAAAGTAGTTGGAAATGCATATGGACTTGGTTGGTTTTGGAACTACGTTCAAATCGGCTTGTAGTTCAATCTCCTGCACTTTGGATTTCCATAAAAAGTCTCACGTGAGACTTTCTAATAAAAATATATATAAATAAAAATAAAAATAAAATCATGATATATATAAATGGTTACTATTATATTTTTATCAATATAAAAAATTATAAATAATGTAATATATTTTTTTATAATTATTAAAAATAACAATATTTTGTAATGAAAACATAATTTTACATTAAATTAAGTAATTATATGTATAATTATTTTGGTTACTATTAATAACAATTAATTGTGTATTTATAATTAATTAAATTTAATAATGACACAAGGTGGGATATCCTTAGCAAGGGTGTTTATATCCTACAAATACATCCAACCAAACACATGTTTTCAAATCCAGATTTACAAATCTTTCCAAATAAACATAAAATTTTAAAATCCAGCATTTTCAATTACAGTCAACCAAACACCAAATTTGACTCTCTTGCATTTTCAACTCCAGAATTTACAACTATACCGTAATTGAAAATCTACCGTATTTTCAACTACATCTAACCAAACGTTACCGTATTTGTTTGGCCGGATATAAAACTACATGTGATTGTAATTACAAAAAAACTTCAAAATCTAATGTTTGTTTAGTTGGATTTGAGAATTTGAAAGTAATTAGAAATGCAGTGTACATGGATTTGGTTGGTTTTGGAACTACATACAGGGCGTAGTTCAATCTCCTGCACTTTGGATTTCAATAGAAAGTCTCGCACGTGGTGTTACGTGAGATAGAATGAAGAGGTGAAAGGGATATTCAAGCCACCACTATATATAAATAAAAATAAAAATTAAGGCATGATATTATTTTAATTTAATAATAAATGGTTACCATTATATTTTTATCAATACAAAAAATTATAAATAGTGTAATATATAATTTATAATTATTAAAAATAACAATAATTTGTAATAAAAACATAATTTTATATTAAATTAAGTAATTATATGCATAATTATTTTGGTTACTATTAATAACAATTAAATAGTTTAGAAAAGAATAAACAACATTTATTTGGTATGACATAAAATATGACAAATAAAAAAAAATTATTGTGTTATTAATAAAATATTATAATTAAATGAATAAAAAATTATACGACATTTATTTGATATTACATTAAATTGCAGCATGAGCTTTATCTTTTTTTAAAAAAATTACCAATAGTTTTATATTTATTAAATGATATAAATTGAGTTTATTGATAGACAATTGTAGAAGAAGATGAAAATCTAAAATAAATTTTAAATTTTTTATTATATTTAAATTTTTATATGTATTACTTATGATATTAATAATTGAAAATTTTTAATTACACTTTTTTATTTATATAATAATTGTCTATAAGACCTTTGAAATTTAAAGTATACAATAGTTTCCATTGTATGAGTTGTTTAATTATATTATTTTAATATGCTCCTATAGTGTTTGAAAGAATAAATTTAAATTTTTTTTTATATTTAAGTTTTTATTTATATTATTTATGATATTAATAATTGAAAAACTTTAATTACACTTATTTATTTATGCAATAAACGTCAATAACACATTTTAAATCCAAAGTATATACTCAACAGTTTCGATTGAATTCTTTAATTATATTATTTTTATATTTTGCTTTAGAGTGTTTTTAAAAACAAATTTAAATTTTTTTTATTATGCAAAACTCCGATTTGAAACCAAAGAGAATACTTAGTTTTAATAATAATCAATACATAATACCTTCCTAAAGATGTCGTATTCTAAGGGCTTGTTTGGATCAGCTTTTGGAAAACCCAGAAGTGTTTTTTCGAGTTAAGACATGGGTTCAAAAGTTTATTTGATCGACTTTTCAGAAAGCAGTCAGAAAAAGTGAAAAAAAGCAGTTTTTTTAATAAAGTTTAGTCATGACAATTTTGAAAAAAGCTTTTTTTACTATTTTTCAAACTTTTTCTGCTGAGAAAAGAATACAAACAAAAATATAAAAATCGCTTAACTTACTCGAAAAGACTCTACTAAACTTAAAAAAAGTATTTTTCGATAAGTCCCAACTCAAACAATCGCCTAAATCCTTATCCCCTCCCAACTCTTTCTTAATATAAGTTAAAAGATATAATAAATATAAAAATCCGAATCAAACTAAAAGTCCTACTCTGTTATTTATAGATATATTTTATTTTGTCCTATATTTAAACTCCTAATCAGAAATCATCCCCAAACGCAATCAAGTAATTAAAATTAATTAATTAGTTTTCCGCTGGACGTCTCGCTCTCCTTCACTTCGATTCCTTTTCTAGGTTTCGCTTTTTGTTTCTCGATTAGGGTTTTCGAATTCTTCTCGGATTTTTCTATCCTCCTTCGATTCAGCCTCGGATTATCCAATTTGTTTCCTTAAATTGGGGGTTTGATTGGTGATTCTTTCCTCTGTCTCTGTGGAAATCTCTTGTTTTCTAGGGTTTGAGCTTTGGGTTTGGGTCTTTGGAGGTCATGAGCTTCACGGCGACTGGCGGAGCCGATGATGGCTCTGCCCAACAGAAGCCCCCTGATCCTGACATCCGAGAGAAGGATCCAACCGGCCGATATATTTGCGTAATTATCCTTTTTCTCTTCAAATTTTTTTTATTTTGTTTTATTTTTTTTATTAATATACTACAAATATATATTTTTTTTAATAAAAACAAACAATATCGTACTGGAATCCGGATGTAAAATATATATAGAGTATAAAAAAATATATAAACCCGGGATGAATTATATATATGAATAATATGAGTACAGATCTACTTTGGGAAAAAGATTTGAACCCATAATCTTTTTAGACTTTTGATGTACATACCATTGGGATTATCCAATGATAATAAATTATATATTTGTTTTTGTTATTCATGGTGTCAAATTTTTTTTTTTTGGTTTTTAATTCATTGGTTTTTGTTAATTATATATTCTTTTTTTTTTGGCAACAGTATAAGGAGATCTTGGGAAAAAGAAGTATTCTGGACTGTGTATGTGCTTCTTATTAAATTGTCTTATTACTGATAATTTTCTCCTTTTTTTTTAATTGAATTTTGTTTTTTTTTATTGTTAATGTGACTCCTTTTTGTTTAAATTTGAACAACAGATATAAAGGTTTTGATAAAGTAGATGGTATTGAAGTAGCATGGAATCAAGTCATGGTCTCTTCAGCTGAAACTCCCCAGGATTTGGAGCAGTTGTACTCTGAAATTGATCTCTTGGCAACCTTAAAACAAGAAAACATCATCAAGTTCCATACTTCCTGGATTGATGATCAGAAAAAGACCTTTAATATTATTACTGAGTTGTTCACCTCTGGATATTTGAGACAGTACTGTCGAATCACACTATTTTGCATTACCTTGCTTTCATTAAGTTGATTTTTTTCAAAAGATTTATTGCTTGTGTTGTTGTGAAATAGGTATTGGAAGAAGCATAAGACTGTGGACATGAAAGCTTTTAAGAGATGGGGAAGGCAGATATTGATGGGGCTTGAGCACCTCTGCAGTCATCAGCCTCCGAACGCACACCGACACTTGAAGTCTGACTAGTTAAAAAAAAAAAGTTAGATGTATGATATCAAAATTATTAGATATGATTAGGGCGTTTTTATTAAAAATTACATGGAAAAAAATTAGTACATAAGTAAAGCTGCATCAAATGTTATAAATATTCATTATATTTTTTGTGGATGAGGTGAACAAACCGCCCATTTCAATTTTTATGTAAATACAGTAATAATATAGTTTTTTTAAAAAAAGGATAAACCACCTCTATTAAAAAAAAGAATTACAACATTCTATAAAAAGTAGAAGAACAAGTAAAAAAACAGTAATCCAGCACCACTAGATGTGGTGGAACAATTTAAAAAAAAACTAACATAAGCACCCGGACAAAAATGAAGGAACAAAGCCATCCTCCTGGCCCCAACAACAGTATCCTAGCCCATGTTTGCTTTCACCACTAAATCACCCATCTCCCTCATGGAAGGTAGAACTAGCGGTCACAACAGATTCGATTGCCGAGTGACACATCACACAAGTAGCAGTCTGGTAGACTTTTATTAGCAAATGACATTCCACACCAACTAGTTAAGCGAGTTGATTTTTGGACAAAAAGTTACGCTAGAAAAAAACCTCGCCACCGGACAACACAACCTACCATAATTCGAAATTTGTAGGGACTTCACCGAAAAGGCACCATTTCCGTGAGCATCCACAATTTCTTATCCCCCACCTCCCCATTATGTGTCCGAAGACGATCACGGGTACACCGGATAAACGGATCCTCCGAGAAGGGGAGTCTCATCTAACAAATGGACAAGATCTTTCGTGACCGAACCATTTGGATGTTGTGAGTGTCTGTAAAGCATCCGCCATAATAAGAACATGGGAGCGCTACCATTGAGCCAATGATCTTTTCCAAAACAATGTCTAATGGCCCGAAATGACATTACACATGATACAACCCCCGAGAGTTAGTAAATGACTAACCACCCCTTTTTCAAAAACCTTGCTTGTGTTTCTAGGGAATAAATTCCATCTTAACAAATTATAATTGAATTGAATCACCTTCAACCACACCAACTGGGGTTTGTCATAAACTTTAACCACGTTGTAATAAATTGCATTTCATGTAAAATGATGAAATTATTTTTATTTTTATTCATTAATAAATTTTTATAGAAAAAAGAATTTTGAGATGCTTTAAAATAGTTTGTTGGCATCGAGTCTCTTTGAGACTCATGACCTCACCTCATAGTTAAAGTATTACACATTTTTTAAACAGAAAAAGCTTCAAAAATATACTTTTAAGAGAATTTTGCTTAATTATTTATAATCATTGTATAAAATTAATAGAATGAGATGGTAGTAACATGGGATGGAGATGGATCACGAGGGACAGATAGGCTTGTATTGTGAATGTGATGTGGCTTCACTTGATTGATTTATTGGTTGTATGTTTATCATAATTTTAAAAAAATTTTTCACTTGATCGTTTTGTGATTATGGGTTTGTGTGTAAATGTAGTAATCCGGATCTGGTTTGGTGGCATAAATTAGTTTGTTTGAGTGAGTTGATTCATTTGGTGACATATAAAAAATTGGATTAGGTCATGAGTGGAGCCCATTCTGTAATTTATATAACATATAATTGTATTAATTTCAATATCTTATTTATTGATGAGATGATTAGTTATTATTATTATTTTAAAAATTATAGACAAGCTATCAGTAAGATTCGAATTGTCCATGTTTTAGTTTGGCGGATAATTAAACATCCACTGTTCTATTTCATATATATATTTTTTAATTTTTATTAAAAATTATTATTATTAAAAAAGCTCAAAGTTAATTTTTCTAAAATAATTTTCATGAATGACGACAAGTGCCGCTCCACAAATAAATGTCAAAAGAAACATAAATACATCCTCTCACAAAGAACCCGTGAATGATGGATAAATGATGATCATTATAAGTATTTTTATATTATATTTATAATCTATTTATACAATACTATACAATACTACTACATTTGAGAGATTTGATCTCGCACCACTCATAGGTACTTATACAAAACTATCTCAGTGGTTGTCTGCTAAAAATAATTATACTTATTTGTCATATATATATATATATTTGTCATATATAATGACAGGGTTGTTTTAGTGAATTTTTAAAAAATATTTGGATTTTGACCTTTTTCCTTTCTAAAAAGTCCTTTCTTTTTAAATTAATTCAAAACGGATGTTTTTCTTTTTATATTGTGATGTAAAAGTCTTAAGGCATATGTTTGTAATTAAATATGAATATGTCACCAACCAAAGTTGGCTCAAATTGTAAATGCTTTTTGTGTTCTTAAGCAAGTTCCTTATATGACACTTGTTAGTTGGTAAAACTATAGGAGCCAAACAACCAAAAGATAAATATAAATATCTTAATTCCAATTCTAATTTCAATGAGAATTATGAGGCTAAAATTAATTTTGATTTTTTTTTTCATCTATTGTTTCTCTGAGTAATATTCACTCTTTATATATCATAATAATGTCAAATTTATTTAATACTTTTCAGATATTTTATTAATTTATTTTTATTTTCTTAAAAACAAATATAGACAATTATGGACCTTTTTTTTTAATTTTGCTTTGTGATCCCACAATTACGTTTGTCTTAAATATTTCATAAATCTATTTGTGTTTTGTTGTGAATTATGAAAACCCAACAACATGATTATATATATATATAATATATACAATCCAGGTAGTACATGGGTAACTTGGTGGTTAATTCTTAAATTATACGGAACTTAAAAACTAGTTTGAGCAAACGGTGCATGAAAAGGCCTGCCATCTAATGTTTAAAGCTTATTTCATTGTCAATAAGTTTTACATTATTATTAATTTAAATAGTTCTGGGTACGGTTAAATAATCAATTAAAGATAATCATTGTCATGCTATTTCTTTAATAGAAGGAAAAAATTAAAATGGAAATCAAGAGACATCATTGACAGCCTTGTATTACCTGTTTGTGTTCATCATCAGTACTTGTATTTTTATTAGTGTCTCAATCAAAATGCTTAATTTTCCAATTTAAGGTGTGACAATTGATTGAATGTAATAATTAATGTTGATATTTATTTATAAAAATAAATAAATAAAATGGAAATCTAAGGGTGCCAATCTTCTTGTTATTTTTAAATCTAACCAACAACAATTTTATTACAATAAAATAGTTCCAAACAAATCATCTTTTACTGTTTATTTTTTTCAAATCTTTCCTAGCATAAAAATATGCACATCGACCTAAATGTATTTCAACTCTTTAAACGAAAACACATGATATTAAATAAAAATTAATATATTAAATATTAAAAATAAATATTAAACAAAAAGTAATGTATTAAGTGAAACTTACGCTACATATATAAACAACCGTAAATGTTAAAACGTAAAAAAATATACTTATTACGGGGAGAATACATGTCAGTAAAAATAAAAATAAACCTGATCGAAAGTGAAATTTGAACTAAACTCGAAAAAGAGTGAACTATCTAGGAAATTCAAATGTTAGGATGTTTTTCTGAAAAATTTTAAAACTATCAGGGACATATAATTAATTACCTTTAGAAACAACACCAACAAGAAGTACTGAAACACACAAAAACCAAGAGAAATTAACAAAAACAAACCTGTTGAGAAAAGAAAAGCAATTATTAAGAGCAAATTTACTAGAATTTTGTAGACGTAGACAGACATATATAATTAATTTTTCCCTAAAAATAGAGAAAATTATTTATTAGTCCTTATAATTTTTAAAAATTTTCACCGCAATCCCTCTTATTTAGTTTATTTATTTCCCAATCCTCAGATTAGCTTTTTATTTTATTTAAAAATCTAATTTTCGCTCTAAGAAATGTACTTTCTGCTTTATTAAATATATTTTTAGAAAAGAATTGGTTATAAACCCCTCAAAAGTTTCTATAATCGCGACATTTACCCTCCGAAAAACATAATCAGATATATATCTCTAAAATGTAGGTGAATCATGATATACCCTCATCGTTAGATTCCTAGAATCAAACCTCGATTAATCCACAGCTATAACTCTGATCAAGACATACACGTCCAAAATAATCCTCAGTACAACTTACTTTTTCACAGTATATATGCAATGAAGATAATGGTAATTTTTATATATTTTGTTGCTTTGTTAATGACTGTTTTTCAACTAACTTAACCCCAAGGGTATATACGCAATTACGATATTATTCAAGAAGTACGATACAATTAACTCTTTTATTCATGCAAGAATACGCACTCTTCAAAATTTTTAGGGTTACACCCTCAAAAAAGTTCTCTATTTTTTTATTTAAATATAACTACGTAAATTTATATTTAATACGTAACATTTCGCTTAATATTTATTTTTCGATATATTTATTATTTAATATCTTAATTGGTTGCTTTATTATTTTCAGATTGCTTTAAAATCACCTGAACGATATTTTTTTAACATACTCGAAAAATTGTTGTCGATTACAGAAAAAAGGACTTTTTGAGAACATAAAAATATCCAAAAATTTTTTCGATCAAGTAAGAAAGCTCGGCGGACGATATAAACAATTTTCTCCCAAACAAATCCTATTCCAAACTCATGATTAAAACAAATAAAATATAATATATTACAGTATAAATATCTAACATTAAACAAAAAGTAGACTAATAATTTAACTCAAAACAATAATAGAATTATAAAATATAATAAAACAAAACCCTACCAATAATAAAAACAATAAACACACCCTAGTAATGGTACACAACAGAAACCTACACAAATTTCTAGTAAAAGATAGCTAGCAGCATATATGCAATAAAACCCAAATAAAACTAATAATAAATCTTCACATTGATAAAAAATAATTAACAAAACTTCCAAGGACTTAATTGCAAAAATCCCAACACTTCCATAAGTAACCACCGTTTCCTCCACTTCCTTTCACTTTTCACTACTTCCCATCTCGAAATCCAGTTGCTGAACGAGACGCCGTCGTCGACCTCATCGCCGCCGCCGCCGCACTGCTGCCATCTCCTGCTGCCGCACCCGCTCTTCCGGCAGCTCAACCTCCTCCTTCTCCTCCTCCTCCCCTTCTCCTCCTCCCCTTCCCCTCTTCCCCCACCTCTCCTCCATCCCCTTCTCTTGGGAACACCTCCCCGGCGTCCCTAAATCCCTAGAACTCCCGTAGCTCCATCCCTCTCCTCCTCTCCCCTCTCCCCAAACCCTCCTCGCTTCTCCTGCCGGAAGAAACCCGATCCACCGATCCCCATAATCGATCCTTTCTCCGCCGCCCTCGCCGAGTGCGCCAAGGACACCCCCACCCCCTACCGATCCTTCCAATCTCGACACCTTCTGAGTGCCGCGGCGCTGCTCTCTCCCTGCCGGAGACCTCTCTCCATCCGCTTCTGCCCTCCCTGATCTCTACTCCTCTTGCAAGACTGCTTGCTCCGTCTCCGATTCCACTCATCCCGATCTCCCTGATCCAGCTCACTGACTCGCCGATCCACCTGACTCATCCTTCTCCTCCCTCTCCCTAGAGATAAGTACATAAATAATTGCTTTTTATTACTTAATTATTGAATCAAAATAATCTCAAATCTCTGTTTTATAGTTTTTGTTTGTAATTGTATTTTAAATTTGGATCCTTTTCTACGTTTTTTTGCTGGTTCTCAGATTGGAGGAGTTTATTATATCATTTCATCCAGCTCATCTTCTCTTTTTGTTTTCTTTTTGTTTGATGATGCCCTAATTCCCTAATCTTTTCAGTTTTCACTTTTCACTTTTGATCTTCAAGTTTCAATTTTTTTTTTTATAGCAATATGTAGTGCCAAAGTGTGTTTTTTGGACACTTGTTATTTACTAGACTCTGGATAGTTTTGCATCATTTGCATGTTGAATGGTAGGATTGAGCCCTGGTGGGTAGATGAAATAAAAAAATAGAGATTAATTTATAGTCTCTTTTGTTGACTTTTAAGTGGGTGGTGTATGTTGCTTAGTGGACAGTAAACAAATGGAGCACTCGACGTTGTGTTTGGTAAGTCACGTTGTCCTGTTTGCATGGAGATTTGAGACAAATATTATATTTAACTCTATCTATTTATCTATAAAGAGATCTACAGAGTGAGTGTAGAGTAGTTGTGATTCTGGTTTTGGTTTCCATGTTTTTTATTATGTATGGAAATTCATAGATGAACATATATTGAATGTTCTGCCTATCATCATACTGTATTAATCTCTTTTTAGAGTTTGAATCCTGTTGGTTATATTTTATATGAAGAGAAAATTATGTATTGTAGATATAGAGATAGTAGAATGGCTGTGAGTCTGGTTTTTTTTTTTGGCTTTGAATTCATTTGTTCTTGGAAAAGTATAGATGAACAATTGAATAGTCTGTCATGATATTGTATGACTTCTTGAGCTACTTGAAGTGACTGGTGAACAAGAACCACTGAAAAATCCCCCTTTTAGTGTTTGAAATCTATTGATTCTATGTTATATAAGAAGAAAATTACGTGTCATAGATGTAGAGAGAGTACAATTGTTGTGATTCTTGCTTTTAGTTTCAATGTCTTTCAATTCTACCGTCAAGGCTTTCCTTTTATTTTTAGCTGCTTTTATGGTTTTCATAAACAAAGAAACAGTGAAAATCACTCCTTTTTAGGGTTTGCTGTTAGTTGTATTTTAAATTCTCTAGATATATATACACACTGCATATATGTTTGGAGTCATGAAAGGACACTGGTTGTTGCCACAGTTCCTATCTTTATTGCAACAGTATATAGTTAATGATGAAAACTTTAGCTTTTGTGGCGCCTTTTGCTTGTCTAGCTAATGTCCTTACAATCAACTAAGAAACACTTGCAGTTGAGTGCATTAAATTTAAAACACTTACTAGTTAAAAACTCACTGGTCCTTTTAAATGGAATGTTTGTTCAGAATGAAATATATGGCATTCTAAGCTCCAATAAAGCTAGCTTTGATAACACTGCCCTTTTAACAGCACTTAACTGCTATTAAACTCTAGTGATGTTTCATCACTGGATACCTACATAGTACCGGAAATAACACATGTTCTTGGATGCTACAACGTTGTATTGTGTCGGTGATAATGAGTTTGTTTGTTTGCCTTTAGTATCTCAATTTAATTTTTTTATTTAATATTATTGGATTCTTTCATTCTCAATATTTTTTTTGTTCAAGAAATTTATGTATCTTTTCTTAATTTCCCTCCCTTTCATATGATGCCTATGAAATGATGCTTTTATGGGAGAAAAGGAGAAAGGGGGGAAAAACATATGATAAATAATGGAACCCGTGGGGGTGGTGGAAGTGACAGCCATTATAGCAGTGCTTTTATTATCTTAGACTTTTATGCTGGAGGGACTTTGTTTGGGAGGCTGTCACTTATTTCTCAAGTTCAATGGTTCTATAATTAAATATAACTAATAAATTAGGGTTACCATTTAGCAATGATTGTATGTCCATAAACTTTTGTAATCCCAAAATGTAAATCCATCTTTATAGGTATTTGAATCTGCTGGTAAATCTGATAATACAAAATTGTTGGTAAATTTGGCAATGTAAATCCGTTGGTGTAGATATTTAAATCTATTTATAAATCTAAACATATGAATCCGATAATATGGATCATATCATACACCGATGGATATTTGAATTGTTGGTCTACACTAACAGATGAGAAGCCTTTGATTTACACTTCTAGTTTAAGATTTTCGACAATGGATTAAAATTTTATTGTTGTAGACCCTGAGGATAAATAGCAGTAGTTTTTTAAGGTATATATGTTTGTAAGCATTTGTGAATAGCAGTCATTATTAGAACCAAAATAACTAACAATAGGGATTTTTTTTTTGTTTCTCTTCAAACAAAATGTACCTTTTTATCTTTCAATCTGACATATAATTATGTGACAGGGTAAAGAATAATTATCTTGTTGGCTTATATATAGGAAGATATTAAGATACTAGTGTTTGAAGACAATGAATATGATTATTAATGGTTAATTGATGTACAAATCTCTATAATTATGTACTTTCTGTCTTTTTAGTCCTAATATTTTTAGATACAATTAAGTCATCATATTTGGTCGAGTTGGGTTATTCTAGTCTACTGCAATATTTTTAGATACAATTAAGTTTTTTAATTTACATTTGTTCATTTACACCGTAAACTAGAATGATCCAACTTGACTAAATATGATAATTTAATTATATTTAAAAATATTACAAAGATTAAAAGGACAAAAAATATATAATTACATGGATTGGAAAGTAATTAAATCACTTTTAATACTTCAATATATGCATGAGAAGCAAGGATTGTGGAGCCTTCAGTTGATGTGGCAGCTAGGACATTAATTATTGGGTTGGTGCTATAATTGTGACCACAAAATCCAACAGATAACACTAGTGGGCTTTAATGCCAAAACATGTGAGATAAGTTGTCTGCTAGTGCTTGTGTTATATGACTTATATCTCTAGAGTCTTTTATAAAAGCCAATTTATTTCTAAGGATAATTGCCTTGGTACCAGTGGTATTAATATTTTACTTTGGTTTTATTATTGGATGTTAAAATCATATAAATACACTTTGGGAGCTTGAGTTAATGATTTTGTCCCCACTTGTCTATAGTTTGGTAAGTAAATACAAAAGGGTTATTTTGTATTTGCTTGCATTAAAGTATGCACAACATTTTAAAAGTCAACCGAATAAGTTACTGCCTAAGAAAGTAAAGATATCTAGTATACAAGTGGCTTCAAAATGTGTGTAAAATTATAGGTTTCACATTTGATAAATAGGTGAAAATAAATAATTTTGTATATAATATTAAGGGACTGGTAATCTACATGTGTATAGATTTGTTATCTTTGAACGTTCGCACATCGATATTCATTCTCAATTGAATTGCTGTCAATTGGTATATATATATAGAGTAAACTCTATAAACAATACAGTATGATGAACAGTGTGTAATATATAGTGAAAAATGTGATGCATAACAACATTTATAATAGAATCTGGATTGTTGGATCGTTTATCAGAACAATACTCATGTAATTGGAGCTATCTACATTTATTTTTACTCTCTAAAATTTTTTATAAAAACACAAACACCCCATTTCACCTAGTAACTATGAGCATGATTCTAATCGCTCTATATAACTCCATTGTTTTCTCTCTCCATTGGATTTTGTGTATGTCTCTCCAATTTTAATTTTTTTTCTCTTTCTAATTTTTTTCTAATCTGAGTGGACATCTGCAAAATATGTTTCACCAAATGTTAATTAAAGTAAATAAAGTATTTAATTTTAAATTAAAATAAAATATATTGTTTGTCTATGATTTATTTATAGAGATTGGACACATGCGTGATAATTAATTGAATCAGAAAAAACAATGATCTTTTACCCCTTTTTGTCTTGTCAATAAATTGTGTGTGTGTATATATATATATATATATATATATATATATATATCTCATCACAAAAGTGTTAGTTAAGTGAACAATGATAACAATAGTTCCGAGATAGTGTTTGTAATTATCTAATTGATTTATGTGAAAAAAAAATTTAATTTGCATTTGTTTTCTCCTATTTGATTCACATGACCATGGAAGGAAACATTTTTGAAACCATAAATCAATAATTCACAAACAATATGTATATATACAAAGCTAAAGATAATATAACCATGGATTAGGTTATCTAATCTCATGATTTCACGTAAATAAGAAACGAGATTGAACTTTTAATATTTGAATTCAAGGGAATTTAAACTCTTGATTTTTTAATTTGAAATGGAATTTTTATTTGTCAATTAATTTCAAAGAATTATAATAATATAAGTCATGTTGTGGGGTAACAGAAATTTACTTACATATAACATAAATCAATACTTATAATATAATGTAATATAATATACACAAATTCTTCTGTCCTTTTTGTTTTTTTCTAATAATTGTGTCAAACAAATGTCTATTGAAGTTGACACAGAACATAAACTAGAAATTACTATGAAAAATCCAAACTGAAAAACAGTTTTCCATAAACAAAACTTTGAAGTAGAAAAGTCATCAATAATTATTATAAGAAATCAACAGAGACTTGAAGGACTTTTGTGTTTTTTTTGGGAGACCCACACACAAACACAATCAATCAAAAGAAAAGTTCTCTGCCAATAGAATGGGATTCCAAACTCCAAACTCCAAATTCCAAATGGTCCTTGTGGAACGTGTCTTTTAAGCAAAGACTTCCCAAAGTTCTCATTGTAAACATATGCTTTTTCTTTCTTTCTTTTTCTTTTTTTATTGTTTCCTCATAAACAGAAGAAAAGGAAGAATAAAGTGCCAAAAAAAAGCTTCACATTGTTATGATTAATGACCACAAGTCTTTGCCATTTATTTGATCAACTAAAAATCAATATCAACTTGTGAACTCTGCAAACGAAGTCATCAAAAATAAGAAAAATTGGTATCATTTCCTTCAATTAATTGCTTAGAAATTGGTAGGTTGCCAACCCAACTCAAGAACTCTCTCTCTCTTTTCCCAAGAACTACACCAACCATACTTTTGAAGTTTTTTTGCTTCCACAATTCATTTCATAGTCATTCATTCCATTTACTACAATGCCAACAAAGAAAGCATTGTAACAAGTGCACATTAGTCATTCATTTCATTCCATAGTCATTCATTCATTTATTTTCTATATGGGAATCAATGGAGAAAGGCGACCAAAGACTAAAACCCAAGCGACACGACGATAGTGAAAGAGCGCCAACGCCGACTAACGCTGCCTCACTTTCAAGCAGTCATACAAGATTCAATCCCTGGCCCTTTTTAAAAATAAACATCCCACGCACGGGTAATCCGATACCAATTAATCCAAAAGAACGCTTATTGAGTTAAATATTTTATCGCCCGTTAAAAACTTTTTTGTTTTTTTTGTTTTACTTCTTAACTTTAATTCAATAGAATAATTGCAAAAGTTTCAATTCAAGAACCAATCAACTAGTACTATTTTTATAATTATATTTTCCTCAAAAAAAAATTTTAAAAATAAAATTTTAAAGTTCAGACATTACACGCGGCACAAAACAATAGGCTAACTCCGCTGTTTCCCTACACCGACCATCACAGCATTATAATAACGTCTACTCCCTCACGGGCGCACACCTAAGTACTCAAAAACCACCTCCCTATCCCCTCCCAAACACCATCCGCGTTTCTAAGCCCACTCAAATATCGCCACGTGCCCCACATCTAAACGGGACCCACACTCACCCCTCCCCCATCTCCTCCTCTATATAAACCCCTCATCGTCTTCTCCATCGAGCTCGTCCAAACCCCAACAATGGCGTCGATCCACCCTCTCTTCTCCTCCTCTTCTCCGTTGTCCCTCCTCCTTCCCTCCATCTCCGCCAAGAAACCCCTCAAAGAAAAAGCTCAGCCATCTCCACTTCTACTTCCACGACATCGTCAGCGGCCGCAACCCCACCGCGATCCCCATCGCACCCCTCTCAACTCCTCATCCTTTACCTCCTTCGGCATGGTCACCATCATGGACGATCTCCTCACCACCGGCCCTCGAACCCAATTCCACCGTCATCGGCCGAGCTCAGGGCTTCTACGCCGCCGCCGCCCAATCCGAGCTTGATTCCTCCAGGCCATGAACCTCCATTTCAGCTCCGGGAAATACAATGGCAGTGTCCCTGACTCGTGCTCGGCCGCAACGTCCCGCTTCACAACGTTCGAGATGCTCGTCGTCGGCGGCGCCGGGCTTTTTCCGGTTCGCTCGCGGCTACGCCCTCGCCCACACTCACTGGATTGATTTGACCTCCGGCGATGCCATCGTTGAGTATAATGTTTATGTCTTGCATTTCTAATAATTTTTCGTTGGTTTTTTTTGGTTTTTTTGGAGTGAGTGGGTGGGTGTTGTTAAAATGGAATGTATCTTTTGGGTGATTAATGGGTGCGTAAATTATTGTTGATCTGGGTGCGTTGTCGTGTGTCATGTCCACTGAATAAACAATGATAAATATCCCAAAGTCGACAAGTTACAAAATAAACCATACTCTGAAAAAGAGAACAAAGAAAACTCAGAAAGTAAATTGTAATATAACAGATTAAGAATAGCTCAGTTAAATAAATGTAGTAGCAGTAGCTTTCATCATCGGATATTCTAAGACACAAAACACTGAAATAAGACTTATAAAGAACATTATAAAGAAAAGCTATTATATTTTTATATATATCTCTGACACATTAATACAACGCTTTAATTATATTAATTATATCTATCTAACTTCACCTAAGTCATTCCCTAAAAAATTTGATTTCGTTTGATATTTTGAATTAATTTAAAGTATAGTTTTTTTATTTCATATATATATATATGAATGCCATGACCCATGGTTTCAATTTCGTGCATGCACACGAGTAAAGAATGGATTACTCACTAATGCAAGATTTTGGGTGGTGAGTCTGTATCTATGTTGAGGATCTATCATTGTTAAATAATGTTTGATGGAATTTTTTTTTTTTGAATAATAATGTTTGATGGAATTGCATTTAAAATTTTACATCAGGTTGTAGTAGGATTAATATAATTAAGTTAAAAACCTTTTGGTTTGAGATTGTTTGAAGATTTTATTTATTTTTTAATTCATGGTTCAACAAATGCGCTTAAATAGTAGCAAAATATTGAGATAAAACATTAGTTGAGTTATTTAATAATAATAATAATAATCACGGGCTATTTCACTAATAAAAGATATATTCTTAATTATAAATTTCTATATAAAATAGGACGTGATGCATAAATTGTATAAAAAGAAAATTATTTAATAATTATTATAAAATCAATGTTAGACAAGTTTTGAATTTTTTTTAAATTTTTTTTAAAAAAAATTTCACATGCACACATTCATATATATATATATATATATATATATATATATATATATATATATATATATATATATATATATATAACTCGAATATATTACTATCGAAAAAATAATGTATAATTACATTAAATTAATAACAATTGGATGAAGATTATTCTTTAAGTGACAATTTACACTCTTCCAAAAATAGAAATTGATGAACTTTATTTTAAAACAAACAAAACAAACTATTTAAATGATTGAATAAATAAGGCCACACGAGTTTAGTTTTCAAAAAAAGGAGACATCATTTCTTTTTCTTTTTTTGACCTTTTTCTTTTTCTAAAGTGCTTGCACACTCAGCACGTCATTCTTTCTTTGATATTTATGGCCATCGAATAGGAACTGAAAGTGTTTGTCGAGGAAAAACAAAGATGTGACTAATTAATTTTTAATTAAAAAACGAATGAAAATAAAAAATTTTAAATAAAGAAAATATATTATTATTGATTCAATAAGTTGTAGATTATGAGGGGGAATGCTTTTGTTATAGGCGAATTAAATTTACTAATATTAATTAATTGATATAACTTCAACAAGTAATATTTTCACCAGCATGATTTTTGACGTTTGATTGACAAGTTGGTTTATTTGTCACTTTATTTTCTGTTCGCTATGATTGCTAAATACTATTTAACATTATTTTTATAACATGAATAAATTATTTTTAAATATATATATTATTGCATTTATGAGAAACTCAAGTGTTTTTAAACACTAGTCTATTACTACTCTTAATTTTTATTTTAACCTAATACAATACATTTCGAAAAACACATACCAAAAGACTAGTCACATAGGTTGCAAGACAAATTTATAAGGAGTAACATAATAAAACATAAACTCTAGAGCAACTAATAATTCTACATTAGTTAATTA
>NC_052480.1:1278766-1356984 GCF_009730915.1 Dioscorea cayenensis subsp. rotundata | reverse complement strand
AATTAATTAGGTTTTTAATTACAAATTTAGTGGCATGTCACAAGACTCTACAACAATGATTGACAGTTTTTTTTAGAAAAGGGTTGACAATTTGTCTCATCTGTTGGAATTAAAAAACTGTGTACAAAAAACCACAACTTGTTTGTTATGAAAATTCCAACGTTATCCATGTTTTTGAAAAATGTATATTTAATTCTAGAGCTCTTGTTTGCCTTTTTTTTCTTATTTTAAAAATAAGTAAATGATTTTATTGATTATAATTTTCTTTAAAATTATAATCTAAGGTCAAAATAAGCTAACACATTTGATTTTCTTTACGTTGTTAGTGTTACAAAATAAAATTAATGTCTTGGCTTTATCTTATTATATTAATGGAAAACTAAAAATTTTTCTCTTGTCTGCCAGTGCTTTTGATACTGTAGTACAATTAAAATTATAATATTAAAACAATCTTAGGTAAGTTAATTTCATTTTCAATCTTTTCTCTTCATCAAGTTATCACTACCATCTTTTTATTATTTTTCCAGTACTTTCTTCTTCCTCAGCTAAAAGAAATATTTTGTTATATTATTGGAATTAATAAAAATATAATTAAAATAAATTAATAAGCTATACGAAGCAAAAATTAATTTTGATTTCTACTGTATGATTACAGATACATTTCTCCATTTTATACATTAATATATTATTCTTATAGAGGTTTTTGATGAATTTTTCTCAAATTTGAAAAGAAATTTGTTATATAATCAAAGTCTTTTATCTAAAGTTATTATTGAACATAATCGTAAGAAATTAGATAAATTATTTTCAATTAAGACAGAAAAAGTACAAAAGATCCCATAATCATACTGTGTACATAAGTATTATTAATATTATTATACTAAATCACTATATATATATTTAGTTCATAAAAACATATGTTTTCCCCTCATCCTTTCTGGTGAAAAATTATTGGTTTTGCAATAGCTAGGGAGCAAAATAAGTAGATATATCAAAACTCCAACACTCAAAGGGAAAATAAACAAATAAAAAGCTAAAGCAGGATCCTGTTTTAGAGTTATTTCATTTCTGTTGGTTTTTTCAATAGTGATTCTTCGCAAGCTACAAAAATTAATGGAAGTGTTAAGAATATATGTTATAAATGTAAAGATAGTAATAAGAATAGAAGCCCGGAGTATTCACAAAAGCCCAAAAACCACTGTAGAAGAATTAAGTTCTTCTTCTTCTTTCTTCTTTTATTTTCTCTCTTTTGTTTCTCTTCTCTATATCTTTTAAAGTATACGAAAATGAGGGGATTATTTATAGAGTTCTAGAGTTGAATGAGCGGCGAGGATGGAGTTCGATCCGGCATTAAAAATACCCAGTTGGTGGAATAATAGCTATGATGCGGAGGCACTTTCACGATGCCACATGGCGGTACATGCTACGGTAATATCGGAAGTTGCTATAGTAGTCTTGGTACCTTTCTGATTGAAATTACTACTGTGAGGCATCTATTAAAATATTTGTTTATAACCTCTCCCCCTTGGATGCCCTCGACCCGAGGATATGACCTCGTTAAAACCTTGCTAGGAAAAACCCGATTGGGATAAAAACCTAGCTAAGGAAAAAGAGTACACACTATCCCATGGTACATTTTGAGGGTTCTTGCCTCGTTAAAAACCTTGCCTTGGGAAAAACCCATTGGGACAAAAACCTTGGCCGAAGGAAAAAGAAGTCTCACGTCTCAAATAAATAACTTTTAACTTATATCGAAGTACTTACATCCTTGAGTCTTCTCGTCCAGATTTTATATATAAGTCTTTGGTGAATGCACTTAGGAAGTGATTTTTGTGAATAGATCGGCTTGATTACTCACTTTTGGATTGAATCTTTTGAACTTCTATAGCATATGCTACACGGAGATCATGAGTGTAGAAAAATTTTTGGTGATATATGTTTTAGATTACGTCAGCTTTAATATAACCTCCTTGTATTTGAGAAATACAAGCACTATTGTCTTCATAAATTCGTCAGCATTTGTTGTATTCTTGATGGTAATTTGCGGGATATTTATATACTTGATCATAGATGGTAACCGTTTGGCATTCGACTTGCTTCATGAAGAGCTAGAATTTGACATGATTTGATGAAATGGGCTGTAAGAATTTGTTTGTGGAGCGCACAGTGAGATAGACGCATTATATAGAAAAACATGTATCGATGCGAGATCAGCCCTTTGTGAGGATCGAGACAGGATACCCGAGCGTCAACAAAACACATCGAGAGGTTGGATGAAGATTCTTGTCGATAGAATAAACCAGTTGTAGTTCCTCGTAAATAATGTAGCACATCTTTTACTCCTTTCGAGTGTCTTGATGTCGGTGTAGAGCGTATCTTGCTAGAAGATTTCTTTACTAAAGCTATATAAGATGCAGTATTATTCACGGTACATTAATGCGATTGCAGTAAATATGGAGTTACGGACCAGAATGATCTCTCCTTCTTCCGGTGAGGCGAAATGGATCTTTACGAACATCGAGGATTCGGGCGACCATTGGGCGTGCTCGGTGGATAAGCCTTCTCCCGTATTGAATCTCTTGGTAGCCTTTTTACGTATGGGTTGATTGATCCACGAATATTCACGAGGATAAGTGCGATTTGTGTCCACCTAGGCGATTTGGTCTTTTCCCAAATCTTTCATTTCAAATTCTTTTCGGATATGATCTCTGCGATTCTGAATTTTGAGGAAGGAGTGCCTACAGATTTAAATCATCCACATATCTCTGCTATCACAACAAAAACCGTTAGTATAACTTTTTAATAAACACACATGGACATATACTATCATTTTGGTATCGCTTCTTTTTATAAGATATTACTGAGAGCGGTTATACCACGTCAAGTCCAGTTATTTTAACCCATAAAAGAGATCTACGTAATTTAATAGAGTATAAATGATGATTATTTGTAATGTTTGTTTTCTATATCCTTGATTTTTCATATATATGTCGTTTTCAAGTAATCCATACGGATATCTTTGTGACAGACATCCATCAATTGCATATCTAATTTATTGCTGCTGCCACTGCGATTAAAAATCGAAAAAGTAATTCCATCCATTACGAGAGTATGTCTCTTCATAATCAATACCGGGCATTTGGAAAAAGCCTTGAGCAACCAGGTCTTGCTTTGTATCTCATAATTTGATTATTTTCGTTTCTTTCTCACAAACACCATTTATAACCGGTGGTTTTATCTCTTTCTAGTGTTGGCACTCTCAGTCCCAAAACACCTCACGTTTTGATAGGAATTTGAGCTCGACTGGATAGCTTCTTTCCATTTTGGCCAATCATTTCTTTGTCGACGTTCTTCGATGGATGGTGGCTGCGGATGCATTATCGGTATTTGATTTCTACGCATACTGTAGCACATTGTAGATGAATATATCATTTATTTCGGTCTCATGCCGATTGATCTTTGACCATCATCTACATAGCAAATTGAATTTTCAACATTTTCGAAATATCATCCCCCGTTGATTCTTCATTAACTGTTACGGTTTTTATAATTTCTTCTCCGCTTTTCACATGGGAGATCCTTATCTTTATTTTCTCTTCGCCTTTTTCTAGGAGTGAATCTTTGGCACCAATTGGTCTTCCACGTTTTTGTCGTGGTTTTATTTTCTTGATTTTCTTTCGATGGATTCTTAGGAATCTCAATTCTTGCGAGGACATTCGCGTTGGTATATATGATTTAGTTACCATTTTAGTATCGGTTGAATGCATCGGGGTATTTCATTTGCGATATTTTGCCGAGTTTAATGATCCTTTGAACTTCAAGTTCACATTCGTGATACGAGGATCCATATGTATGTAATCGTGATGCATTCGATTCAGATTTCTTTTTGAGCTCATTTTGGTAATCATTTCTCCCCTAATGCGGGGAAGGCGGCTTCATCAAAATGACAATGCTGCAGATCTTGCGATAAATCATCCTGTTAATGGTTCTAAAATATCGAGTATAATTGAAGGGGAATCATAACCAATATATCTACCCGCGTCTGCGTTGTGGACCCGATTTTTATGCGATTTGGTGATGGTATTGGCACATATCTTTGCATGACGAATATTCTTATATATGAAATATGTCGAGCTCTTTACCCATAACAAGTTGGTGTGGTGAATATAAATTACATGCGATGGAGTGGGATCCGTATTAAAATGCGACATGCAAAAATAACATGACCCGCACTTGTTGGCGATTTCGTCATAATAACATTGGACGAGGCGATAGTCTGGAGTCTTTTAATTAATGACTCCGCTAACCCATTTTAGGTATGTACGCGTGACTCTTGGATGCTCAACATGTATTCCAATGCCCGTCGATAATCGTAAAAATGATTTTTGATGAAAATTCGTCGACATTATCGAGGCGAATTGTCTTTATGGGATAATCTACGGAGTATTAGCTTTAAGACGATGGTTTGTGCCGATAACCTTGCAGATGCTACATTCCTTGTGAGCGAAGTGAAACATGGGACCATCTGAGTCGATGCGTCGATTAAAACCGATAAAAATACCTAAATGGTTCACATGATGGATGTATTGGTCCACATATGTCTCCTTGTATTCTTTCTAAAAATTTAGGAGATTCACCAGTCACTTTAGTTATAGAAGGTGCAGTTGATTAACTTTCCCATTGAACGTCTCTGAACATGCGTATTCATTTATGTGTTAGGGATTTTTATAATCCTTCGTGTGGGTGTCCATGAGAACTAGTAATAATCGGTGTAACATAATAGCACCCTAGGATGTCCAAGTCTTTCATGCCATATTTTTAAATATCTGCGGGTCAGTTAACCTTGGGGTTAATACAGTATGTGATTCCATCAGCTGTTTATCGTGTAAATATAATCCACGAGGATATCTAGGAAAGCTTTCAAGTCACGTTTTTGGCATAAGATAACGTGTAATATAAAGATATTCTTTTTCCTTCCTTATCAACCGTCTCTAAATGATATCCGTTTGAGGGGCGTATATCTTCTAAAGCTTAAAAGGTTCCTCCTAGACTTGGGGAATAGAGAGCATTTTTTCATTTGCAAGGATGTTCCATTTAGCTGACATCAATGCTTTGCTTCTCGAGAACCTTCAGCAGTGCGATGACCTACCGTATTGTGTTATACATGCCTTTCTTATTGATAAAGATATAAAATATATTTTTCTTGTCAAAATAGTATGTATCTTTGGTAAAGATGGACAAAAATGTTTTTGGGGGTCACTGAAAGTCGGACGATGACCTTCCGAGCCTAGCGATAGCATGTATCTTTCTTTGTCTCTAACCCACGTCTTGTGGCTTTGTTGCTTCGTTGATGTACATCAATTACATTGTCGCGTGGTCGATATTATTTCGGCCCCACCACAGCCAGCGTAGTCCTCGACAGCCTAAAGTCACCACGGTTTTTAAAACTAGCGCTTGCGACCCGCCATCTTTTTGCCCAAAATTAATTTACGTGGTGGTCGCGATCGAGATGGTCGAGATTGATGATTACTGCGTCAGCAATTCATTGTTTTGCTCGGCCACGAGGAGACAGAAATTAATTCAGAGAATTTTGTAAAATTCTTTCTCTATATTGTTGTTGTAATATAACATTTCAGATAGCGTGAAATGTTGTAAATGTTTTCTCGAGCATCGTTCCTCACACACTCATTTCTCCCTCAGAGCGTTGTCTTGAAAACAATTTTAAATAGCTCAATTATATTCTTGCACGCTTTTTAAAATCTTGAAACTCGAGGCTTGACCAATCATTGCGTGCTTTGGGCAGAGTAGACCGATTACGAGATGTTCAGAATCTCTCTTTCGGGGATAACCACAATTCTGTTGATCCTCGATGGTCGAGTATTCATTCTTGAGGGCCATCAGTCGATATGATGCCTTATAAATATTAAAGCCTTAGCCTTATTATCACTAGGCTCGTTGTTATTAGCCTCGATAGTTTTACTCGGGTTTCTTGCTTTCGGATGGAGCTTGATATCGAGGGCTCAGGATTGCTCCCCAGTTGAAGGGCCTCAAATTCTCTTTTTGCAATATTTGCCATTTTCTCTTCAAAATAATAATACGAGCATGTAATTAGAATAGAAGTGCTGAGAATAAAATATAAAAGCATTTATCTTGTTCATATATATGAATACTTTGTTCATGTATGATACTATTCATGTATCACGGTACTTATTCATGTATCACGATCATTCGTTCAAATGCCGCAATTATTGCAGCATTGAGAATTAAAATTTGTTTGAAAGTGATTATAAGTTAAAAGGGAAGAAGAAGTAAAAGATAGGGAGAGAAGAAAGTAGGGGCCCGGCGGAAAAGTAGGCCCGGTCAGTGCCAGACGGAGAAAAATCGAAGGGCAGTGAAGTAGTGAGAAGAGGCGTCGGAGAAGAGGGCCCGACGGATCTTTACCGAGGTTTTTGTCAGCGATCGCGGGAGAGAGGGTTGCGTGAAAACTTAGGAAAAGATGATGTTTGATAATTTGGATTTGATGGAAAACCTCATTGTAATAATAATATTATTGTTGTTTATTTTAAAAGTATCTTGGTAATATTAGCCTTAGTGGCTTTTTAATCTTGTATGTTTTTATGTATGCTTCTAAGAAAACCCTATGTATGGTTTGCTAGTATTATATTACTATCGAGCCTTCACTGCGTTCGAGTGTTAGAAATGGATTCCACATATATAATATATATATTATATAAGCCAAAAGAAAATTAAAAATCATATGAGCAAATTAAATGTCGATAGCGATGTTAAGAATATATATTATAAATGTAAAGATAGTAATAAGAATAGAGAGCGAGTATTTACAAAAACCCAAAAACCACTGAAGAATTAAGTTCTTTAACTTCTTCTCTTCTTTTATTTCTCTTTTCATTCTCTTCTCTATATCTTTTTAAAGTATACAAAATGAGGGGTATTTATAGGGTTACAAGAGTTGAATGAGCGGCCGGGATCGATTCGATCCAGATGACTCAAAAATACCCTAGTTGGTGGAATAATAGCTTGATCGCGTAGTACTACTGATGACCACATGGTAGCGCTCACTGAGTAATATCTAAAAGTTCTATAGTAATGTAATGCATTTCTACGAGTGAAAATTACTACGATGAGCATCCATTAAAATATTTGTTTATAACAGGAAGAGATATATGAAGGACAAATAAAGTGAAGACATTGCTTGCCCACCTAATCTAAATCACATGACATCAAAAACAAAGAACTTCAAATTTCACACCATCTTTACTAGTCCATGAGACAAGGGAAAAAATAAAATAAAATCAATAAAATCAATGACAAAAAAAAAATAAAATAAACAAACAGTATGAAAAGTAGTTCACCAAATTATTTAGATTACAAACTTATATCTATGTTTTTTTTTAGTGGCATCTAGGGGTGTTTGGTTTAAAGGAAAAGAATGGGAATCATTGCTTATATTAGAAAAACCCTTATTTGGGTATGGAGTAATAAGAGTGAGAGAGGCATGAAGTGGGAGTGCCCATGTATCTCAATTTTGAGGGGAGTGAGAGTTATGATAGGTAAATTACCTATTTATCTATTTGTTTTTTTAATTATAAATTTATTAATTTAAATAATTTATTATAATTAATTATAATAAATAAAATGAATAGTATTAAAGTGAACTATTTTAATTTTACTACTTAATTATTGTAATTAAAGTGAATAATAATTTATATGGAGGGTTATTATGACTTAGCTTCTTAATTAAAGTTAAATAGTTATTTATTATAATTAATTAATGATATTAATAAAAATTTGAATATTAATATTTTTTTATTGGCAAATAGGACAAGCTGCTGCACACATCTGGGGTGGCAAAATGTAAAGGAAAAAATATAATTAATGTTATACCCTCCACATGTGAAATAGAGGTTTTAACTCACATGGCACTTTAGCCTTGGCAAGCTTTAGAATTTAAAATTATAATTTACATTAAAAAAATAAGAAATTAATTTCAAAGTCACCCTCTATAAACATTAGTATATATATATATATATATATATATATATATATATATATATATATATATATATATATATGAGAAATGTGAGCAAAGAAATGTGAGCAAGTCGTCTCTTAATAGAGAAAGAAGTGATATTTCAACTCTCCTACATCTAGTTAAAATCAAAGTTGCATATATTTTCAAAAATATCAAATGAATAGATGGTGGATTTTGATAAAATATAAGAAAAATTGGACAAACCATTTACTTTTTGATTTTATTTTATTTTATTAAAAAGTTATACCTTCTAATTGCTTAAATAAGTAAAAATAGTCTGTTTATATAAGTTTTCTCCACTAAAGATAAGTTCAAATTTTGTGCTGAAAAGAAATATATTTCGTGGAGGAAATAAAAAAATAGGTAAACAAAATATAAATCTTATTTTGACAAGGATAAAATGGAAAATCAAAGGAAAAAAATTATTATTATTTAGAATAATAATAATTTTAAAAATAATAATAAATTAAATCAGGATAATGAGGATAAAAAGGAGAAGAATCAAAATAAAAAAAATGTGCAATCTGATCATGCTGCAATGCATACAATTTTTAAACTACAAATTTGAAAATTCAACCTGATCATGCTGCAATGCGTACAGTTTTTAAATATAAATTTGAAAATTTAACTGCCAATTAACAGTACTGCAAACATAAACCATTAACATCTGGAGATTGAAAACAAAGTTCATAAACCATTAACAATATAAAAAATTCAACTTCAAATATAAACCACTATTGGTCCACTAACAGTACTGCCAATTGAAATCAAAGTTCATAAACCATTAACAATATAAGAAATTCAACTGCAAACATAAAACAATTCTTCCAATTGAGAAGAGGATGACGGATGGGAGAAGATGACAACCACCGGAAAAAAGGACACTGACTTGGGGGTGGAAAGGGGGCACTCGGACAAGTGTTATGGGTCCAGCCCATATTTGCAATATTTCATATTGCTTTTGTTGTTTATGTTGGGCTTTATGTTGGGCTTTATCTTGTTATGTCTTATTTCTTGGGTCCATTTGGCATTGATATTAAGGTTTCCAAGAGAATTTTCTTTTGTGGGATTGTATTCTTTGGTTTTGGCTGTACAACATCAGAATGGCGGACGGCAATCAAAGAAGAAAAGAGAGAGCTTAAGAGGATTTGTTATTCTCGGTTTTATGTGCGCAGTTTTGATCAACTCTACGATCGGAGGTGTTACCTTGGTCTGATTTTGCTCAAACTTGGCCAGCTTGTTCCTGACAAGAAGGGCTTCATTTTGAACGGTCGGATCGTCCTCAGGTGCTCCGGTTTGGTCAGAAACGCAGCTTTAATAGACCAGCAATTTTTGGGTGATTTCTACACTTTTTTGCTCTATCTTCATCTCTTATTGTTCTTGGAGTTTGTTGGTGGGTTGTGAATCCTTTGTTGACTGATTTGGAGTTCTTTTGCCCTCAATTTATCAATAAGAGAAGTAAAGGGTGGACTCCTTGAACGGTCCCATGGTTTTTATCCTTCACATCGAAGGGGTTTTCCACGTATAAATTGGTGTGCTGTTTGTGTGATTTATTATGGGTTGATTGAATTGTTTAATTGGTTGGTTGTCTTGATTGTTTGAATTTGTGAGTGTCGTAGAGACCTCTGGCGATCTTTACAACTTGGTATCAGAGAAAGGTTTAATTTGTCACATTATGGAGTCGAGTAGTAGCCATTCGATGGTAAAATTGACATCAACTAATTATTCTATTTGGAGACCTATGATGGAAGACTTGTTATATTGCAAGGACTTGTACGACCCAATTGAAATTGTCACCAATTCTGATGGTAGTGTTTCTAAACCATCTAAACCAGATAAGATGGAAGATAAAGAATGGATAAAGTTGAAAAGAAAGGCTTTGGGGACTATTAGGCAATAGGTTGATATCAGCATTTTCAACCATGTGTAACAAGAGTCTGACCCATATGATTTGTGGAAGAAATTGGGAGGTCTTTATGAGCGGAAGACGGCTCATAATAAAGCTTCTTTGATTAAGAAACTTGTTAATTTGAAATTGAAAGGTGGGAAGTCCGTTTCTAAGCATCTTAGTGACTTCCAGGATATTATTAACAAGTTGACTACCATGAAAATTTGTCCTGATGATGAGTTGCAGGCTTTGTTTCTATTGAGTTCTTTGCCAGACAGTTGGGAAACCTTGGTTGTGACTATTAGTAACTCTGCTCCGGATGGTGTTCTATCTTTGGATGTCATCAAAGAAAGCATGTTTAATGAGGAAATCGGAAGAAAGGAGATGGGAGTTGATAATTCATGTGCTCTTGTTGTTGAGAAACGAGAGGAAGAAGCAAGAGTAGGGGTTTCAAAAGCCACAATAACCCAAGGAGCAGGTCCAAGTCCAGTGATGGGAAGAATGTGACTACATGCCATTATTGCAAGAAGCCTGGTCATATCAAGAAGTATTGTTTTTGTCTGAAAAAGGGAACATAGGAAGAAGAATGACTCACATAAAAAGGAAGATGACAAAAACACTCGCTAGCAATGACTTTCTAAGAGTGATGATGATGTTACTTTGATTTGTGCAACTTTTGAGTGTTATCATGTTGATAGTTCGGACTCGAGTGGCTTGTAGATCAGGGTGCTTCATACCATTGTGTTCCTAGAAGGAGTACTTCATGAACTACCAAGTCGGTGATTTTGGTAGTGTTAAGATGGGTAACGGAGCTCGCAAGCATTGTTGGTTTAGGGTGATATTGCGTGTGAAGACTAGTCTTGGATGCATACTTACATTGAAAGGTGTGCGCCATATTCCTGATCTATGCCTTAATTTGCTCTCTGCTAATGTGCTTGATCGAGAAGGCTTCCCGACACACCTTTGGAAATGGCAAGTGGAAGCGTCCCAAAGGTTCTATAATAGTTATGCTGAGGCGAGTTGTGTTGCTCTTTTGTACAAGACATATTTGAGTGTATGTTCCGATGAAATTAATGCGAGTGGAAGATAAGAATTCTCCTAATTTGTGGCAATCGAAGATTGGGACACATGAGTGACAAGGGTTTAAAATGTCTAGCGGTAAATCTCTCATTCCTGCTGATACTACAGTTGCTCTTGACCCTTGTGATCATTGTCCGGGCAGGAAAACAGAGATAGAGCTTCTTTTGCTAGGAAGTCTACTAGGGAGGCAAGCTAAAGTCTGGAGCTTGTGACTCCGATGTCTATGGTCCCATTGAGGTGGAGTCAAATGGTGGCAACAAATATTTTGTTACCTTAATTGATGATGCTACTAGAAAAATTTGGGTTTACATGTTGAAGACCAAGAGCCAAGTATTTGAGACATTCCAGAAATTTCATGCTATGGTGGAAAGGGAGACGGAAAAATTGAAGTGCCTCGGTTCGATAATGGTGGTGAGTATACTACATGAGTTCGGGAATTATTGTTCACGAAAGAAGGTATTCGACATGTGAAGAGCAGCTCCCAGCACCCCACAACATAATGATGTTGCAGAGAGGATGAAACAGTAACCATTGTGGAGAAAGTGAGATGTATGTTGAAGATGTCTGATCTACCTAAATCATTTTAGGGCAGAGGCAAGTGAAAACTGCAGCTTTATTTGATCAACCGCTTTCTCCATCTATTCCTTTGGGTCTTGACATTCCCGAGAGAGCATGGAATGGATGTGATCCCACATATTCACATCTTAGAGTCTTTGGATGCAAGGCATACATGCATGTGCCGAAAGGTCAGAGATTGAAGCTTGATTCCAAGACTACTCCATGTGTGTTTGTTGGCTATGGCGATGAAGAGTATGGGTTCAGGCTCTAGGATCCCGAGAAGCGAAGGTAACGAAGCGTAGATGTAGTGTTCTTTGAGCATGAGATGGGAGCAAAACTTTTTAAGGGCAAGGTATCATTCTAACTTCGGATTCGTTTATTGATACTACTAATGACTCTTCTGTTCCTACTTCTGTTTCTGTTGAACATCCAACACATGGCGATCTTGATGCAACACATGATGGTGTTGAGGAGGTACAACCTGATGTTGATGATGATGTACCACAGTTTGATGATGCTCCTAATGATGCTCAACCAGATGATGAAGAGGTTCATGAGCAGGTGGAACAACCTACTTGGCCAGTGGATGATGTTAAGATTAGGAGGTCAACCAGAGATCGTAAACCTTCTACAAAGTATCCAAGCACAGATTACATCTTAGTCACTAATGAGGGGGAGCCCGAGAGTTTCCAAGAAGCGTTGTCTAGTGAAGATAAAGATCTTTGGCTCGAGGCTATGAAAGAGGAGATGGATTCTTTGAAGAACAGACCTATGAGTTAGTGAATCTTCCTAGAGGCAAGAAAGTCTTGAAAAACAGATGGGTTTTCAAGAACAAGAAAGATGGTGAGAAGATAGTGAAGCGGAAAGCTCGATTGGTGGTCAAAGGGTGCAACCAGAAAAGGGCATTGACTATGATGAAATTTTTTCTCCTGTTGTCAAGATGACTTCTATCAGAACTGTTTTAGGGTATGTTGCAAATCTTGATCTTGAGTTGGAGCTGCTTGATGTAAAGACTGCTTTTCTACATGGTGACTTGCATGAAGAAATTTACATGGAACAACCTGAAGGCTTTGAAGAAAAAGGGAAGGAAAAACTTGTTTGCAAGTTGAAGAAGAGTCTTTATGGGCTTAAACAGGCACCAAGGCAGTGGTATCAGAAATTTGATTCGTTTATGACAAGTAATAGTTATAAGCGAACTTCTGCAGATCCTTGTGTGTATTTCAGAAAGTTCCCTGGTGACAACTTCATTATCCTTCTTTTGTATGTAGATGATATGCTGATAGTTGGGCAAGATTCAGTGATGATTAGCAACTTGAAAAAAAGATTTGTCCAAGTCATTTGACATGAAAGATTTGGGTCCCTGCAAAGCAAAATCTTAGGCATGGAGATTGCTCGTGACGCATGAGGCTAGAAAGTTATGGCTATCTCAACAAAAAGTATATTGAACGTGTGCTTGAAAGGTTCAATATGAAGCATGCTAAGCCCTGTTAGCACACCACTCGCATTACATTTTTAACCTCGAGTAAGAGATCTTGTCCTACAAATGGAGAAGAAGAAAGCAAGTATGTCATCTATTCCTTATTCTTTTCTTTGTTGGTTCCTCGATGTATGCTATGGTGTGTACAAGGGCCCGATATTGCACATTCTATTGGTTTGGTGAGCGATACTTATCCAATCCAGTAAGACTCAATCGGGATGCGGTGAAGTGGATCTTCGGGATACTTGCGTGGCACTTCCAAACTTTGTTTGTGTTATGGAGGTGGCAAACCTGTTCTTGAGGGATATACAGATGTAGACATGGCCGGTGATCTTGATAGTAGAAAGTCTACCTCAGGTTATGTGTTCACACTTTCAGGGGGAGCCATTTCTTTGCAATCTAAATTACAAAAGTGTGTGGCCTTATCGACTACTGAGGCAGAGTATATAGCAGCTGTGGAAGCAAGTAAGGAAATGCTTTGGTTGAAGAGGTTTCTTCAAGAGTTGGGTTTGGAACATGGTGAGTATGTGGTATTCTGTGATAGTCAGAGTGCTATAGATTTGAGCAAGAATTCCATGTATCACGCCCGCACCAAGCATATTGATGTTCGATATCATTGGTTGTGGAATATTATTGAAGAAAAGATGATGAAACTGAAGAAAGTTCATACAAATAAGAATGGTGCAGACATGTTAACCAAAGTGGTTCCAGTAAGCAAGCTTGATGTTTGTGTCAAGCTTGCGGGAATGAGCTTCAAGTGGTGATTGAAGAGTGTTCATCTTCCCCGTGTTGGGCTGGAGGGGGAGATTGTTATGGGTCCAGCCCATATTTGCAATATTTCATATTGCTTTTGTTGTTTATGTTGGGACTTTATGTTGGATTTGTTATGTCTTATTTCTTGGGTCCATTTGGCATTGATATTAGGGTTTCCAAGAGAATTTTCTTTTATGGGATTGTATTCTTTGGTTTTGGCTGTACAACATCAGAAAGGCGGACGGTAATCAAAGAAGAAAAGAGAGAGCTTAAGAGGGGTTTGTTATTCTCAGTTTTATGTGCGCAGTTTTGATCAACTCTACGATCGGAGGTATTACCTTGGTCCGATTTTGCTCAAACTTGGCCAGCTTTTTCCTGACAAGAAGGGCTTCATTTTGAACGGTCGGATCGTCCTCAGGTGCTCCGGTTTAATCAGAAACACATCTTTAATAGACCAACAGTTTTTGGGTGATTTCTACACTTTTTTGCTCTATCTTCATCTCTTATTGTTCTTGGAGTTTGTTGGTGGGTTGTGAATCCTTTGTTGACTGATTTGGGGTTCTTTTGCCCTCAATTTATCAATAAGAGAAGTAAAGGGTGGACTCCTTGAACGGTCCCGTGGTTTTTATCCTTCACATCGAAGGGGTTTTCCATGTATAAATTGGTGTGTGCTATTTGTGTGATTTATTATGGGTTGATTGAATTGTTTAATTGGTTGGTTGTCTTGATTGCTTGACTTTGTGAGTATCGTAGAGACCTCTGGCGATCTTTACAACAAGAAGGGTTTTGGGAAACCTAGAATTGCTGGTCGGGATTGGGATGAGGTAAAGAAGACTCTAGCTGAGTTGGCGATGACATGGCCGCTACTTAACTTGAGGTGTGCTGTGCTGGACTGCCATGTAAGACATTTATCTGAATTTAATATATTGACATGGTAGCCACATTAGCACTATCACCGGAATCATCCCAAATAGAGGCTCTTATGGTCTCTCATGTTCTCACAAGAAATATTTGTGGTTGCTCGGTTAAAAAAAAAGGGACTTGTGACCATTGTATTATAACTTAAAAACATTTGTTGCTACCAGTGTAATTATCCCCCTACATGTATTAGTCAATGGATACCACAAAAAAATAAAAATAAAAAATAAAAAAAGAAGAAGAATTTTAAACATCTCAAAGAAACCAAAATAATAACTTAACCATGTGAAAGAATCTTGGCATAGTAAACTCAATTGAAACGCCAAATAAAAATTGGAAGTTCCAAGATCCAAAGATATCAAAGGTTTAAAAAGTTTCAAAGTCAAAGTCATAACGAGTTAGCAAATTTTCAAACGCCAAAATTAAAAGAGATTTTAATTTGAAATTAAGGCCGGAAAGGAAGGACTGGATTTTAAGCATAATTATATATATATATATATATAGTTTAAATCTAAATATCGATAGAATTACCTAGGCCACAAAGGTATCTTTTAATTCTATCCAAATGCATGAAATGATGAAAAAAAAAACAAAGCATATAATTCAACACAAAGGTATCTTTTAATTCTATCCAAAATGCATTAAATGATGAAAAACAAAAGCATATAATTCAATTTTTCTAATTTATTTTCTCTTTTTATTGTATTAAATGTCTATCCATCCAATCTTTTAACAATAAATAAAAAATAATCTAATTTTTGTATTAAATGTAATGAGTTGGAATGGTCACATCTGACCCATGTGAAAATTGACAAAATATCCAGAAAATAAAAGTTTTTGTTGTATCCTCCTATGTTTTATATAGTAATGAGTATGGATAGGAACCCCACACCAAACAAACTATATGCTGTCAAAATCATTATTCGTAGACCCTGCTATATGTTTTGAATTATATATATATATATATATATATATATATATATATATATATATATATATATATATATATATATATATAAACTTAACGCATATTACATTTAATTAGCATAAGTCCAAGTTAATCATGTAGGAATTAAGTTAATAGAGCTATATAAAATATATTGATCAAAGCTACTCATCAATCTTCAAAATTATCACTGACAAAATACCAGTTAGGTATTTTCTCCAACTTTTAACAAAAAGAGCATTTTGGTTGACTATTTCTTATTTTTGTTTGGTAATTAATATTTCTGTGTTAGATTTATTTTGAGTTATCTTCTCTCATTCCAAATCATATAGAACGTTTTATTGATAATTTAAGATTGTCAGCAATGGATAATTTGCATTATATGGGTTTAGATCTTTTCAAGTTAATGCAAACAAATGTAATAAGTAAAAAGCGTTGAACTAAAGTGAAAACGTTTTAAAGGAGTGAAGAAAAAAAATTAATTATTTTAAAATTAAATAAATATATTTTAAATGTAGGAAAAACAAAGAAGGATCACCAAGTGTAGGGAAACTAAATCCAATGAACAATAAGGACTTGCCAAGTAAATTTGGAAAAAAGTGAATAAGCCACAATATCAAATCCTTGATCTTTGATTCTAAAGAGATAAATAAAATATTAACTCTTCTAGTTGGACTGGTTTATTGTCAAAGTTCTATATATTTTTGAAAGCATCAAATGGATAATGAATTTGGATAACATATAAAAAATTTTGAACAAACTATTGAATAATAGGCACAATGCACTTTTTATATGAATATAAACAGATCTTAAAGCGATCTGGAGCCCAGGATGTACAGATGATAATATGCGAGTATGGAATAGATAAAAATTCGGATAAACAATATATGAACAGATCGCTTGTCGGAGGGATTTGAGCCACGACCTCCTCCCTTATACTTTCATACATCGCAATTTACAAATTTATCCAATGGTTGACTGAACAAAATATTTTGTGTTTTAAAAACACTCATATATCTTAACTGCTTAAATAAGAAGATACCAATTTGTTATTATTTTTATTATTATGCATATTCTTAAAATAAAGTTTATGCTCTTTATAATATTGTGAACAATTCTTTATACTAAATTGCTCTAGTGTGACAAGGACTTTGATCATTATCTTAATAGTTTTTGTATAATTTAATTATATCGATGTTTGACATGCATATTTATTTGATAAATTCCATTGATACTACATAAATATATATATGATCTCAATATCATGGTGCAATGGCATCGCCATATTTTGTTACTTGATGATCAATAACACATCCTTGGTCCAACCAGAAAGTAAAAGTATTTTACTTTTAAAGATAATTTTGTCAAGCCTCAAGTGAAAGGTCATTGTGAGCCAATAATAATGACAATAATGGTCTATTGAGGACCATTCTCACAAATGACAATAGTCTATTGAGGACCATTTTTATTTTTGTTGATCCATTCCGATTCAAAAATTTAGATAAAAAGATATATTTGCATTTGTATATCTCTCAAACGAGTAAATATTTTGAGGAGTCACTCAACTTTATTTTATTTTCAAATCAGTCATCAAACTTTAATTTGAATCAATTTGGTCTCCTATCTTCGATTTAATTACACCGATTGGTTACCCCATATTTTTTGGCCCCTCTTTGCCTAGTATGGAGTTGAATAAATAACTCAGCTTAAAACTTACATGTTTCCAAGGTTAGTTGGAGTGCCAAAAGGTGAGTTAGCTACTTTTGGTTTTCATAAATCCTCATGGATGAGTAGCCAAAAATATGCCATAATTTGTTTGATAAATAAATCAAACCTGGAAGAAGAATTTGTGCAAAGAGACCATATGGAAGAAGGGAAGAAAAAATTAGGAATTTTCTATTACAAGGGAGAAAAATCATAACGAGTACAAAAATAAGAGTATATAAAAGCCAAACTAAACAAAAAATATAAAATGACTATAATACCCATATAAAATTGATAGGAACACAAGTGTACCAATCGTGTAATAAAGTGTTTGTGAATGCAAAGTCTCAGTCCACAAGGAAGAAAGTGAATATTAGTAATAACCCTAATTCTGAAAAATAGCTTAAGTGATAAAGATATACATGTGTGAACAATAGAAAACTAAAGCAAGAAAATACGTGAAATAAAAGTAGGAGAGAAACCAAGGGAAGAAATGATGTTCAGGTATAACATCCCTCTAGGGTTATAAAGTGCAGGACAAATGTTGTTTTAAGCATGCAATCCGATTTGAATAGAGAGGTTTCCATAATTATAATAAATCTAAATTTCTCGGGGTGAAGAAATGGCCGAATAGGTGCAGAGGTGATACAGACATTCACACAATTGCATTAACATTCTATGAAACATTGTGAGTTAATGACAATCTCTCTCACACACACACAGAGAGAGAGAGAGAGAGAGAGAGAGAGAGAGAGAGATTACCCCTAATCCGAATACATAGTAGAGATACGATTTCTCCTAAAATCTACTCTACATTATTACAAAGAGTACGGAGAGTATCACTAACTCACTCAGGAGAATTGAGGGAGATGAAGTCTCCAAAGTACCCTATACTTAAGCTTATTCACAATTCCTCTAATCACACATGCCTATGCTAGGTGGGTATTTTTACTCATCACAAAAGCACATCAAATATGATAGCTAGGGATTTCTCCTCATTAGCAACCAAGCATTCAAATACGCAATTAGATTAAATAGAAATGATTACAATTAGAAAAACAATTAAAGCATCAAAGATCCACAACCAATGTCAAAAGATAAACTCTAGAGTTCAACTATGTCACAACATCTACAAATTAGGCCTCCATTAAAGGAGGGCAAGCATTTAAGATAGAAGATATAGGAGGAAACATAGAAAACATAAAATCCCTTTTTCCATCGTGACAAAGAAGGATCGTGAAGAAGCCCTAAGAAAAGCTTCCACACATGCTGCCAAGGTAAACTTGACGGCTATGATCTTCAATCCCCTTAAATGTGTATCCAAATCTCCCTTGGATTAGCCCTTGAGTACTAGAGATTCATCTACTTTCTTCCCTAACTTCGCCTAAAAGAATCTTCCAAAAGAAAAGCAAAGATAACCCTAAATATCCTCATACAAATCTATTTATAAATGTCTGCTTATAGGTTGTTTATAGGAACACTTATGGCTATAAAAATGTTGCGAGCCTTATAGGAACACTTATGGCTAGAAGTCCTGTCCGTAAAGTCTTCTATCCGTATTATGGTCTAGCTTATGGTTGTAAGTGTTGGACCATAAGCTCCTTTTAGTGGTTCTTCTTACGACCATCCTTATGGGCGTATGCTATGGTCATAAGCTCCTCTAAATGATTCTTACGGGCATCCTTATGGGTGTAAGTCTTGCCCGTAAGGTCTTTGATTTAGCTCGAATTCTCATTATGGGGATAAAGCATGCCTCAAGGTTCCTTGGAAAGTGTTTATGGCCATAAGATAGGTTGTAAGCCTCCCACAAGCCACCCATTTTTACTTTGTCCTTGTTCAAATGATGCCTGAGAGTGCTCCAAATTCTTTGTTGAAAGTATGGAGTGCTTCTTATGGCTCTCTCTCATCTTGAGTGCTGCCATAAGTTTAAGAATAAGAAACACCTCGGATTTAGCATTAAATTCCACAACATACTCTAATACAAAGCCAAAATGAGTGAAGAAAATGATATGACATACATGAACATTGTACACTCATTAAAAATTAGATAATTAATAAATAAACCCAATATGCTAACATACACCTCAAACTCACGATGTAATAGAAATATGGGATGTGCCTTGGTGTACAAGTTTACGAGCTACATAGAAATTGAGACAAACAGTAATGTGATGGTGTTACTCTGATAATGATGACAAGTGAAATGACAATCAATCTCGATATGTTTGGTGCGCTCATAAAAAATAAAGTTATGTGTAATTTGAATAGCACTAGTATTGTCACAATACATGGGAGTGGGATTCGACAGAGAAACACCTATATCAGCAAGTAACCAACACAACCTAACAATTTCAACATTAGTGGATGCCATTGCATTGTATTCTACTTTAGTAGATGAGTGAGAGACAACATTTTGTTTTTTTGCTTTTGCATGAGATAAGAGAATCACCTAAAAATATGCAGAAACCTGCAGTAGACTTGTGATCGAAAGAATCACCATCCCAATCTGCATCCAAGTAGGTCCATAGTTCTAGAGTATATGTGGAAGGAGAAAGTAGACTCTTAAATTGTGTTCGTTGAAGATACCAAAGAATACGAAGCATAACCACCAAATGAATCGTAGAAGGAGAAGCAACAAACTGGCTAACAATATGAGCTAGTAAAGCAATATCAAGCCTAGTGATAGTGAGGTACATGAGACAACCCGCCAAAATATAGTACAAAGAATGATATGGAAATGGAACACTATCTAAAGGAGAATACCAAACATTAAGTTCAAGAGTTATATCAACTATGTGAGTGTTAGAGAGGCGAGCTTGTTCAAGAATCTCAGTAATGTACTTGGATTGAGATAGAAGATAGCTACGAGGAGAGCAGCTACTTCAATTCCCAAAAAATGTCGTAGGAGACCCAAATCTTTCATCTATCATGGGCCAATTGCAGTTTTAACTCAGTGATTCCATCCACATCATCTCTATTAATAATAATGTCATCAATATATAAAGAGACTAGAATGCGACTAGAAGAAGTACATCTGACAAATAAAATAGAGCCATGTGGACTGGGATAAAATCCAAGAGATATAAGTATAAGAGAAAACATTTCAAACCAAGCTCAAGGAGCTTGTTTAACGCCATACAGAGCCTTCTTAGCTTGCAAAATTTTTCTTGAAGATTCCCATGTAAGAATGCATTTTTGACATCCATTTGAGAAATAGGCCATTGACGGACTGAAACAACTGCAATAAGAGTACGAATTATAACATGCTTAGATATTAGGGTAAACGTCTCCTCATAATCCATACCATATTGTTGAGAAAATCCTTTATTAACTAAGGGAGTTTTATATCACTCAACTATTTCATCAAATTTAGTTTTGATCTTATACACCCAGCGAGAGCCAATCACAACCTTCCCCAAAGAAAGGCTAACAATATCCCAAGTAACCATCTTATATAAAGCAGATAGTTTTTCAGTCATTGCTTACTACCACAGAGGGTTAAGTAGAACCTCTTTATAGGAAAAAGGCTCTGAGAGTTGGTGAATAGAAGCCAAAAAGGAAGAAAATGAAACTGAACAAGTAGAGTAGACAAAATCAGGTAATTGAGTGAACTTACAAGTTCGTTAAGGATAACAAGAGGAACAATCCACCACCATAGGAGCATCTTAGGAAGTAATAGGAACAAAGGGAGCATCAACAAGTTGAGCATCAATGACTGAAGAGTTAAAAGAATCGGCCCTGCAAGAATTATCATTAGGAATAGAAGCATTAGAAATATCTATGTCACATAAAGGATTGATAAGTGAGATTAGACTTTGGAACAATAGAAGAGTCAGAATATAATAGAATGGTATATGCTTAAGAAATACAACATGATGATAAATGTAGAGTTTGGGACTAACAGGATCATAACATCGGTATCCCTTTTGACCCTCACCATAACCAAGAAAAAAAAAAAGAGAATAACGAGAAGTAAGTTTGCTATGTTCAACGTGAGGTTGAAGAATGAAACAAGTAGAACGAAAAACTCTCAAGGCAAAGTAATCAGGAACATGATAATACAACTGTTCAAAGGGTGATAAACTTGAAGTAATGGAAGAGCGAATTCTATTGATTAAATGCATAGTAGTAAGGATGGCTTCTCCCCAAAATTCGCTAGGAACGCTGGCAGATAATAAGTGAGAGCCTGCAGTTTCAACAATATGTCAATGTTTCTTTCTGCAACATCATTTTGTTCTTGGGTATTGGTACAAGAGGTTTGATGAAAAGTCCCATTCGAAGCAAGCAATTCAGAAAATCTATTAGAGGCATATTCACCACCTAAGCCACATCAAAAACATTTGATAACATCATTATGTTAGGTTTTGACAAAAGCACATATTAAATGGTAAATTCATAGAAAGTATGAATGATGTTTCATAAGATAAACACAACAATAATGAGAATAATCATCAATGAAAGAAACATATTATCATGATCCACCTTTTGTAGGAATCATGCAGGGTCCCCACACATTAGAATGAATTAAATCAAATGGTGCACTAAAAACACAAAAATGCTTTTAGAAAAAGGTAAAACCGAAAAATTTAGCTAATTTAAAACCACAATAGTGCTGAAATATCACGAGTTTTTCACTTTTTTTAAAAGCAATCCCATAGAAACCAGTACTTTAAATGAGAAGTAGAAACATGTCCAAGGCGAGAATGCCATAAGTAAAAACTAGAAGAAGAAGAAGAAGAAGAAGAAGAAGAAAAAGAAGAAGAACTTAAACGAAAGGAAGATAGGTCAACAATCAAAGTTACAATATCATAAACTCTCAACTCATCTGAGATGTATAATCCCTTTTGCCTATGGTCCATTCCAATCATCTTCTTGGAAAGTGAATCCTGCACAGAGCAAGGAGAAGTAGTAAATGAAATTGAGAAACTTGAATCACATAATTGACCAGCAGAGATGAGATTCAAGGAAAGATTAGGAATATGATAAACATCTGAAAGAGACAAGTTAGGCTTGCAAATTGAGCGAACACTCGCTAATGGCAAAGGAGTACCATCAGCAATCATGATAGACACACATGGAGGAAAATTTACAAATACAAAAGAATTGAAATTAGGTGACATATGATGTGAAGCTCCAAAATCAAGGACCCATATATGAGAAGATATACCTGATTTGCTACTGAAGGGCAAACCTATATTAGAAGAGATTGACAAGACTTGTGGCTGTGAGGCAAGAAACTTTTGAAACTGCTCATTGAGGTTGGTGACTATAGTATTAGAAGTTTGGGTGCTTCCTAAATCTATAGAACAATTGTTGCCATATTCGGTGATGAAGGTCTAAAAAATCATTGATGTGACTGATTACCAAATTTATAAGGGCAGATTGCTTCATTTTTTGTGTTATGTTCAGTAGCTTAGGACACTATGCTTTCCAATGACCCTTTTGCTTGCAAAAACTACATTCATCATATCCGACTTTTGCTTGAGGCTTGCTTTGGTTATTCGAAGGAGCCCTAGGAGAGATGACAAACACTAATGAATTAGGAGAAGGAAGAATTCTTTTATCAACTCATGACTTCAAGTGGATCTCTTCAGCCAATAACTCATTCACTACAGAGTCAACAAACAGAAGTGGATTGTGATACAAAATAGTGCCATGAAGACCTTCAAAATCATCTTGAAGAGCCATTAGAAACGGACCAATATATGGTATAAATTCTCACAATTGCGCAGACTCCGTCAAACATAATTGGTCCCAAGGATTAGACATTGCAGAATAAAACTCTTGAATACTCATGTTATTCTATTAAAAAGCATGGATATCTATCTCCAATTGATATTTCTTTGCAAAATTAGACTGAGTATACAATCCTTCTAAATGATCCCAAACCTCTTTAGCTATCTCATACTTTGCAAGTTGGATGCCTATTGATTGATTGCAATATAGAATTGTTTATCCAAGTGATGATTTTTGAATTACAAGCATCCTAAATATCTATATGATCTGCATATTTCTCATCCCCTAAGGTTTAGAAAAAGTGCCAGAAACATATCCCCATATACATTTTCCTTTCAAAAAACTTCTCATCACATAACTCTGATATGAATAATTATGCCCATTCAATTACACACTAATTGACTGAAGCAAATCATCTTTTTCACCAGCCATTGCAATAATACACCAAATATACCAACCAATCAAATAGAGATAGGAAATTATTTACCAATCAAACAGAGAAACATAGTCTAAAGGAATATAAATCGATTGACGCAAAGACAGAAACTAGACTATGTAAATGCAAATTAGATTGATGAGAACCTCGTGAGACCGAATCGTACGCTCAAAAATCAAATTTGCAATGGATCATTGAAAAGTTGTGTAATGGATTAGATTCTCTAATACCATGATAAATAAATCAAACCTAGAAGAAGAATTTGTGCAAAGAGATCAAAGGGAAGAAGAGGAGAAAAAAATTAGGGTTTTTATACTGCAAGGTGAGAAAATCATAATGAGTACAAAATAAAGAGTATATAAAGCCAAACTAAACAAGAAATATAAAAAGACTATAATACCCATAAAATTAGATAATTAATAAATAAAGCCAATATGCTAACATTGTTAATCTTGATGGGTAGTAAAACAGATTCCCGGACTTCCTCGACCTTCTTTGCGGTCTGCCACTCTTTCTCCACTAGTGATCACCAGCCGCTGAGGTCCTTAATGTCCTCGTCAGGGACTCGCTCAACGGCAGTTTCTCTTGGGTATTGCTAACCCCTAAGCCCTTATAAACCTCAAAGAAGCCTGCAAGCCTACATTTTGTTTTCAGCACCATCTGACGTAGTTGAGCACTAATTTTTATTTCATTTTGTATTTTCATCTCAGACATTGTATTCATTTCTGGCAATGTTTGGTCCTGCCTAATTTGAACTTATTTTGAGACTATTAGTGGATTTTATTTTTTGTTTTGCTATTTTATTTTTGTTGAGCTTTAATGTTCTTCCCTTATGCCTCGCACCGGACTTATTTTCAACACTGACCATCAAAGCTTTAATACTTATTTTCAATATTGACCATCCTCAATTATAGAGGGGATGCTCACTTGGTCAATTCTTGACCTTGAGTGACTCCCTAAACTACTTGGTCACAACAATGGATACACTATGCCAGTTCCAAGCTTCAATGAACAAATTTGTAAACCGGGGGAGGAAACAAATTCCACTACCCCCTAAGTTTCATTGTTGACTCTATTACATGCCAAGTGTGACTTATGATGGTGTATTTGAAATGTAGAGGAGTTTCTTAGTATTAAGGTGGACACTTGCGAGTTTGTTCCATTTTAAGTTCTATATTTTTTTAATGTGCATTTTATTCTTGGCTATTCACCTAATTAGATCTCACAACTTTTCTATTGTAGCAACTTAGACCATGTTAGGCTTTTTCTAGTTTTATTCATTGCACTTATTGTGGAGAAAATTTTTTACAAATACTATATATGCCCTAATGAGAGAAAGAGCTACCTCTTTAGGTGAGTGAAAGCTACTGTATTTTTTTTAGTAAAAGATGTGGACTCTTAAGTGTGAAAACCGCTCGTTAATGTTCACGTGAAAGGGTTACCTTGGGAGATGTGTGAAACTACCACCTTGTGCATAAGAAGTGTTTTTTATGTGATTATTTGCTTTTTAAAAAGTATTCTAGGTCAAAAAGAAGTGATGTAGATAATTGTAACACACACAATGATAATCGTGAATAGAATATTCACTATTTGTGGACTTTTTTTGCACTTCCCTCCACTTGGTTTGTAATATTCCATTTTTGCTTAAGGACAAGAAAAAAATATTAAGTGTGGGGAATTTGATGAGTGTACAATGTTCATGTATTTCATATCAATTTGCACACTTAATTGATATGTATTAGAACAATATTGTGGAATTTGATGCTAAATACAATATGTTTTCTATTAACAGGCTTAGGGTAGTGCTTAAAGATAGGAGAAAGCCAATAGAAGCATTTTAGACCTCAAACGATAAATTAGAGCTCTCTTAGCATCATTAGAACAAGGACAAGACAAACTGGGTGGCTTACGAGCAGCTTACGGTCGGCCTTACAGCCATAAGTCAATTCCAGAAGACATTGCGGGCATGCTTATGCCCGTAAGAGGGATTCATAACCAATTCAAAAGATCTTACAGGCAAGGCTTACACCCGTAAGGATGCCTGTAAAGACTATCCAAAAGAGTTTAGCATACGCCTATAAGGGCAATCACAAGAAGTAGAACAGTAAAGCTTAAGGTCCAGCACATATGGCTATAAGATGGACCAAAACACAAATAGAAGACTTTACGGATGGGGATTACAACTGTAAGCATTCCTGTAAGGCTTGCGACTATCTTCTCCAGCTCCCTTACAGCCTAGTTTTTACACCCGTAAGCAGCCCGTAAGCAGTTGGGTATAAATAGAACTTATGAGGATTTCTAGGGCATTCTCTATTTTATCTTTCTATTCTTTTGGGGATGATTCTTAGAGGCGAGGTTGAGGAAGAAAAGGGTTGAATCTCCAACACTTAAGGAGCGATTTGGAGAGAAATTTAGTCCTACAATCAAGGGAATTGAAGATCGTACCGGTCGAGCTCATCTTGACGGCATGCGTTGAAGCTTCCTCAGTGATTCTTCATCCTAGGAATTGAAATAAGGGGTTTTCATGGATCTCATGTTTTCCTCTAATTCTTGTATCTTGAATGCTTAACCTCTATTAATGGAGGGCTAATTTGTAGATGTTTGGGCATGGTTGAACTCTAGGGTTTATTATCTTTGAATTTAGTTGTTAGATCTTTATTGTTTAATTGATTTCTTATTTGGAATCATATCTATTTGAGTTTAATTATATGATTGAATCCTTGATTGGTAACGAGGTGAAAGCCCTAGCTATCATATCTTGTATTGCTACATGACGAGAAAAAATTCCCACCTAGAATAGACTTGCCGCAATTCGAGAGGATAGTGGGCATTTCTCTAGTTAGGGTATCCAGGAGAGTTTATCTCCCACAATACTTAGGAGTGGATTGATGATAATTTTTGTACTCTTTGCAATCATATGGAGTAGATTTTAAGAGAAATCGCATTTCTGCTCTATATTCGGAGTAGGGATAATATCTTTTTAGGTGGAGATTATCTACTTAAGAGATTATCACTAGTCTATAATAAGGGTTCATAGAGTGTTAATGCGATTATGTGGATGTATGTATCAACTCTACGCCTATTCAGTTACACTTCACTTGTGAAATTAGAGTTTTGTATGTTTTCGGAAACCTTTCGGCTAAAATAGGATTGCATGGTTAGACAACTATTGTCCCATATTTTATAACACTAGAAGGATGCTATGCTCAAATATCATTTTCGTCCTTGATTTCTCTCCTGTGATTTCCCATATTTCCCTAATTTTATTTGATTTTGTTTTCACACACATCACTTAATCTTTTAGGCTAATTATTGGATCTAAAGTCATTATTAGTATTCATCTCCTTCTCTGTGGATCGATATTCTGCATTTTACGCACACTTTATTATATGATCAGCACGTACACTTGTATCCATATCATTAAAATATTAATTTTTAAATTTATATTTAACTTGGTTTGAGGAGAAGCATAGGAGATTTCAGATTTTTAAAGGGGACCATGTGTAAAAGATAAGAATAAATAAATGTCATAAATAATTAATGCAAATGCAACTGAGGCAAATTTAGCTCAGTTTTTTCAACAACTCCGTGGTCGCTGGCCGTGCTTCCATCCATCCAACTTTTATACATATATAATAAAAATTTTAAAAATAAAATAAAATAAATAAAAGGTTATTATTAGTAAGTATTTAATATTATGAATGTCAGTGGGAGCGAGGTTAGTGGAGACAGATCGAAGGTCAAGGAACTAGAAGTAGGTGCAGACGAAGGATGAGAAGGCGGGAGATGAGCGGTCCCAAATATCGGAGTGGTCAAAGGGAAGGCGGCCGAGGGAAGAGTGGGTGCGATGGTGGAAAGGAGAAGGTAGTGGACGATAAGGAGGGGTACTTGAGGGTGACAAGCTAGGAGGAGATACTCCACATGAGGGGTTGAAGAAAAGATGGGGATGCTCAGGATGTGGCTAGCACTGGAATAGTCCACAGTGTGCTCATCGTGGCCTATTGTGCGAATCACGGTGCTCTCAAGGTTGATGGCCCAAGGCTTCTTAGCGCCCAAATTTGGCAGAGGTAAAGACTCTACTGAAGAAGACAAAGGTGATGTGGCTATCTCTAGTATGATGTGGTTGTGTATAATATGATGTGTTAGTTGATGTAAAACATGTACATTCCAACCAACCTTACCAACATGTAAATTTTGTGCATTCCAACCAACCTTGCCAACATGTAAATTTTAAATTAACTAATCTTTCCTATTGCCACCTAAGAAAAAAGGGTCGAAAAACATGGCAAATAAAGTAAATTTGATGATCAATTTGAAAATAAAGTAAATTTGAGTGACTCGATTAAAAACAATTACTCTCTCAAACCAAATATTTATGGCATTGGTGTCGCAATCCATGCATGCATGATTTGGTACCATCCAAATAATTAAGTTGAAAGAATTTATAAAAGAATAAATATTACACATATATATATATATATATATATATATATATATATATATATATGACCATTGTTTATTAACCATGTTTTTTATTATAAAAACAATTAATTATTCACAATTAAATATATTAATTATTCACATGAGTTTGCAAGAGTTAATAAAGTTTATATGAAATCAAGATTAAACTAACATTGCGTGTGAATTAATAACTATTAACCAATATTAAAAAATTAAATTAATAAATATTTAATTCTTTTACAATTAAATATATATTTACTGCATACAATAATAAAAAAACCACAGCTTCAATTCAATGAAAACCAGTATGGATGACCGTGCTTAAGCTAAGGGCTTTAAAAACAATCATTTAACCACTAACCAAACACCAATGTTATTAGATAAATTTAATAAATAATAACTAATGATATAGAAAATTATGTACATATGTATGTATGTAAAACAATAAAAGTAAACAAAAAAAATTAAAATACACAAAATCATGTCTATCTATATATGTATGGAAAATAATAATAAATAATTAAAATATAATTAAGATAGACAAAATGATAAAAAATAAAAATGTCATTTTCAATAAGTATAATATCTATAATATGATATTATGTATGTTATACAATTTTATATATTAAACTAAAAATCAATAAATCTATTTATTGATTTTATAGTTAAAAAACAATAAAAGTAATAAAATAAATAAATATATTATTATTCCTAAGTAATAATATATGTATATGTATTATTATATTATGTATAGTATAATATATTAATTAAATAGACGGGAAATGAACAAATAGCCCCCTCAAGTTTGGCTATTCACAGAAAACCTTGTTAATTTTCAATATTCATAGAAGGTCCCTCATTTATCATTGTTGTTCATTTAATTTAAATCCACACTGGTACTAACACTGTAATGTTTTAAGGGAAAAGACAAAAATACCCCGACACAGTCGTCCATTCTTGTTACCATCTCTCCACATTGGGAACAGCTGGTTTAGGCGATTATGAATCCCGAGAGAGGCTAGATGGTTGTTGTCTGTGCCTTTTCTCACTTGGCCTTTTATGTTGTGAGAGGGAAGAAGACAAAAGAGTTTTCCTTCTCTGCGTTTGTTTGACACCATGAAGTTCTCTGTTCAACGTTGAAGGTCTTGAGAAGTATTTTACAAGAAATTCCATTGTTTCCTTCACACCATCTCTCCATTCCTAAATCAACGAAAGCCGTACCTTAAGGTAGTAAAACAACATGACAATCACTGAAGGATTCTTGGTGGTAGTAGGGTTGTTTTTATCCTTTTTTTTGTTTCTAGGGTTTTGTAATTAAAGGCTTTTTATTTAGTTCCTATGTAGTTGTGTGTGATTTGGCCTGTAATTTGGAATGCTGGCATAGTATATCTCCAGAAACATGATCTATATCTTATCGTTATATCCTCCATAAACATTTGTTTTTTACTTTCAGTTTTTTCTTGTTTCAGTTGTATTTGTTGGTCCTTTTATGTATATAAATGATTCCCAAACAATATCCAGTGTTGTGGTGTGTGGGAGAACATCAAAATTGTGTGTGTTGTGTTTAGATAGATTGTGTTGCATCAATGAAAAAAATTATTTCTCATTAAAGATGTTTTTACCGTTTAGCTTAAACGGTTTTCATTTAAACTATTGTGTTTCTGCTTATGCAAACTAGTTTCAACTTAATAATTATTGATAGCTCATTAATTGTTGGTTTTGCTGAAGGTCCTGGTGATATGATAAAGCCACTGTGAGAACAAGTGGCTACCACATTACATGATGGCTCAGATATTGGGAAGAAGACCTCAAGTATGTTTCTAAACTGTCAGATCAACAAGTAAGTATTCTGCTTAAAATTTATTGTAATCAATTAAACGATTACTTAATTACTTAAACATTACTAGTCTTACTTAACCGGTTTCGTTTCCACTTAAACATTATTCTTATTGCTTAACCGGCTTCATTTCTACTTAAACATTTCTGTTCTCGCTTAATAATGATTTTATTCGTGCTCTGACTCAATAGGACTACTATGTGGAAGAGAAAGTTGTCATATACGACTCAATCACATGTCTACAGCTTGATGGAGAGGAAGCATATGGTCCCCGATGATGTCATGGACGTATTTGTTTCGATTATCATTGACAATTTTAAGAAAGAACCATACCCATACAAGAGGCTTGTGGCAATATCATGCCCACTAGCACTGTTAATGTCCAAGGTAGAGCACAATGTTGAAGATGCCTTGATCTTGGTTCAGGAAGTTGTTTGCCATTTCGCAGATTTGAGCTCATCCGTTTACCAATCATACTGAATGAACACTTCCACCTCCTCGTGTTTGATAAAGGAAAGAAGGAGTATATTAATTATTCCTCTTCTCTGAGCCTAACATATGATGAAGATGCCATCAAACATGGTAAACAATGTTTTTGTGTATGACTGTGTTACTATTTTCATCCCCCTTGGCATAACCAATACATGTCCTATCGACAGAGGGAACTATTCAATATATGTTTGGCAATTGAACTTAGAGATACATGCACAGAAGAGTACTCCATCATTCACGAACACAATTGCCCACATCAAAAGGTATATAGTGTTGATTGTTCAGTCTAGGTCACTTGCTTAATTCATAGAACAAATCCTTGATGGCGAGAAACTCCGTCTTTCCCAAACCGATGTTCCGCACATGCGTTTTCATTTCATGGCTCGCATATTGATTGATAGCTCGCATATTGATGGATGGCATCGCCCGAGGTTGTCAAACTTCCAATGTCCCAAAGAAGTCTTAGGATTTGGTTTACCACCTTTGAAATTTATGTTGACAATCTTCGTCTTAGACTCCCCGGATGCTTTCACATATGTGGACATGTATTTACATATGTGGCTAACTTTTCTATGAATTCAACTTGTTTCCATTTTTTAAGAAGTATTACTGTGCACCTAAGTACATTCCTACTTGAAATTACTTGTTTTCATTTAAAACTAGTAGTTTCTGCTTAACGTTACTTGTTTTCATTTAAAACTTGTTTTTTCCACTTAAAATTGCTTGTTTCCTTATAACAATATTTGTTTTTGCTTGTTAAGAAATATTATCGTTTAAGTAGATATGTACCTACTTAAAATAGCACTTGAGATGCAGATATAGGTTCCATATTCAGAAAAGATAGCGTTTGACCTTAGTCAACTATCGTTGCATTATAGGATCTATGATTATATCAAGTATCTAGACAACAATTGCATCATAATTCTCGCATGTTTCATGCTTGTGACTCTATTCGCTTCAGCTTTGGCAGACCCACAAGTGTCGTGGTGATCGGTGGCGACAGAAGTAATTCATGCCCTTTGCCATTCGGTTTGTCATTATCTAGTTTCGGGAAAATAGCTTCGGTATATGCCTACTGGTAAGCCTCTACTATGAAGTAGTCATCAACTTATAGATGAATATTTGTGTATGTCTGCATTTGCCCATAAACTTGCCACTTGTGACAGGAGCATACCCGAGAAAGCAAAATGACACAGTAGTTATTCAATTCAACCACCTCGAAATGGTTATCGTTGGAACCCTTGACGACTTTGTTGAGAGACTTTTCAATGATTTCTTCAATCATACTATGTATTTCAAAACATAGATATGCCTCCCAATTTTGAGAATGTTCACTTCGGTTGCATAATATGATCATTAGCTTGAACCTTTGCTCATTGGACAGTATAGAAATATTAAAGAAGAACATGTATATTTAAGTAAAAACACTAGCAATTAAACGGAAACTACCCTTGTTAAGTGGGCAACTTACTATAGCATACCTGACCTAGTCTACCATGTTTGTCATAGGGTGATGGTGTGCCTCTTTTATCTAGTATTAAACAACTCGGTGACATTTGAATACATCTCTCCCTATCACTCACCTTTGAACATGTAATCCGCCAAGTGTGCCAGACTGGATTTTTGAAGCAACCAACTATGTGCATCCGCTAATGTGGTTAACAGTTGGTGACAACATTGTTGAATTCTTTTTCAGTATATGCAAAAGCAACTCTCACTATTATTAACCAATACTTTACTTTCAATGTTTTCTCAAGTCTGACATTCCCTTTCATAAAATTGGCTTCCAAGTGGTGCAACCAATATGTATACAAGGAAGAAGGAAATACTTTCGCGACTGCGATTATAAGCCCCTTGGACATGACGGATACAAATGTAATAATTTTCACATATTCATCACCATCTTATATGGTATCAACAAGCTTTGACTAAACCCATGTCTAGTTGGCATCCTTTTTATTATCTATGATTGAGAATGCCACATGGAAGAAACTATTGTTCCTTTCTTTGCCTGTTGTACCCAACAAAGTGCCCCCTATTTACCGAATAGGTGAATTCCATCTAGGACCAACAATGGCCTACATCATACTTTGAACTCCCCTCCTCCTCCTCCAATGGCGACCACCATCTCCCTCTCTCTTCTCCTCCTCATCTTTCTCTCCACATTCCCATCCATTTCCTACTCTCAATACCCTCCGTCCATCGCCGGCAACTGGAAGCTACTCCAGTCAAGCCTCGGCATCTCAGCCATGCACATGCAGGTCCTCCCCGGCGACAAGCTCCTCGTTTTTGACCGCACCGACTTCGGCCCTTCCAACATCTTCTTACCCGCCGGCCACTGCCGGCAAGACCCTTCCGACCTCGCTCTCACCACCGACTGCACCGCCCACTCCATCCTCCTCGACCTCCCTTCCCTTTCTCTCCATCCTCTCTCCATCCTTACCGACACCTGGTGTTCCTCCGGCTCCCTCCTCCCCAACTCCTCCTTCTTCCAGTCCGGTGGCTTCAACGACGGCGACCACACCATTCGTCTCTTCACCTCCGACTCCGACTGGTCCGAAACCTCCGCCTATCTCTCCGCCCGCCGCTGGTACTCCACCAACCAACTCCTCCCTGACGGCCGAGTCATCATCGTCGGCGGCCGCCGCCAGTTCAACTACGAGTTCTTCCATAAAGATCACATCCGGCCATTAACGTCCTTCCCTTTCTTGGACGAAACCCGCGACGCCGACGCCGAGAACAACCTCTATCCTTTCGTCCATCTCCTCCCGGACGGTACTCTCTTCGTCTTCGCCAACACGCGCGCTGTCTTCCTCGACCTCTCCCACAATGGTTACCCTCTCCGCCACCTTCCGGCGATCCCCGACACTGTGCCAAGAAACTACCCAAGCTCCGGCTCATCCGTCTTGCTCCCTCTCCGTCCACCTTCTCACTCCCCGGAGATCCTTATCTGCGGCGGCGCTCCCTCGCGGGTCCTTCCAAGCAGTGCTGAACGGCACGTTCTATCCGGCGGCGCGCACGTGCGAGAGGATCTATCCGCTGGATCAGAACCCCACGTGGGCCATGGAGGAAATGCCGACCGCACGTGTGATGGGCGACATGGTTGTCCTTCCGACAGGCGATGTGCTCTTGGTGAATGGCGCGGAGGCGGGGACGGCCGGGTGGGAGCTGGCTAGAGACCCGGTCACCGTCCCGGTTCTTTACAACCCAAACAAACCGGCCGGAAACCGGTTCGGGCTCATGAACCGGTCTCCGATACCGAGGCTGTATCACTCGTCGGCGGTTCTGGACGCGTACGGACGGGTGCTCGTCGGCGGGAGCAACCCGCACGTGTGCTATAACTTCACCAACGTGATGTTCCCTACGGAGTTGAGCTTGGAGGCGTTTCACCCGCCGTATTTGAGTGCGAGTCTTGATGGTCTCCGGCCGGAGGTGGTGGCAGTGTGGGCCGGAGAAAGGGGAGGGGGGTCCGGACAGGTTCCGGCGACGGTGGTGGGGTATGGGGAGGAGATGGGGGTGAGGTTTACAGTGAAGGAGAGGAAGGTGGGAGGAGAGGTAGTGGAGGTGGTGGTGGTGGTGCCGGCGTTTGGCACGCACTCGTTTGGGATGAACCAAAGAGTGGTGGTGTTGGAAGGAGAAAGGGATGAGCAGTGTTCCGCCTACGTTTATGAGGTGATGGTTAAAGCGCCCGCCCATCGCCGGAGGTGGCGCCGCCGAGGTACTACGTGATGTTTGTATTACATGCAGGGGTTCCTGGACGTGGACTTTGGGTCAAGATCCAGCGCAGAGATGTGGTCACGTGAAGTTGTCTTTTTTGGTGTTCCCGTGATGGATGTGAGTGGATAAAAGATTTATTGGTTTTTCTGGTTTTTAGAATGGGTTTGAGTGATGAGTTGGTGGAGGAGTATATACTATATAGGACTGAATGATTGGTATGGAGTCATGGACGGAGAGTCCATTATTAAGGACATTGGGTAATGTTTGAGGTTGTATTTTGATAGTCTGGATGTTCATAAAGGCATTTAAGATAATGCCAATGTTTTTGGCGAAAAATCAAAGCTTTCATCATATTTTTTGGGATATTTAATGGGAATGTTTTCAATTGCATCCATGGTTTTACTATACAACTTTGCATACAAGAGCATGTAGGTTGTTTTGTTTGACTGAAATCTATGCATTTACTATATATTTCTCTTATAAATTTATTGATGGTTTCCGACATATATATCCACATGCTGATTAATATATATATATATATATATAGGTGATAAGCATCGCAAATGTTAAAGGTATCATTAACATTTACCAGACTAACAAATCACATGCTGATTAATATAATAATAACATTAACACTTATAAATCCCGTTTAAAATTTAAATTCATCATCGAGAAACATGAGGGGTAATTACGTCACTTGGTAATAAAAGAAAGAGATGGGCTGCTGGCCGTTGGATTCATCTCTTTGGAGTTTCATGTATAAATAGTCTCCACATCACCCGCACGTTCTTTGGTTTCCGTCCAGAAGAAGCCTCACTTCGTTCTTGCTCTCTACTCTCAAGCTTCGCTTCTTTTTCTCCGGCATCAAGGCTCTTCGTCCCTTTTCGTTCTCCATGAACCCTAGTCCCTTCCGAGGTATCGAGGCTGAAATGATCTTCATGGCCTCACGGATTCCTTCTTCTCCGAAAATCAGGTCAGATTATCTCAGGGTTTTCTCGCTAGATCTATAATGTTCATTGTTTTAAGGGTTTTCTTGAACTCGTTTCTTTGATTCCCGGATTTATGTTTGGTTTTCTTGAAATGATCCGATTTCCTTTTCGTTTTTTTGTTTTTAATTTTATTTTGGGTTTTCATCTTTGATGGTTACTTGAAGATCTGTGATTTTTCTTGAGGAGAATGAGTGGTTGTAGGGTTTGATCAAGAGTGGGAAGGAGACATGAAGCGGAGGAAAATCTTTGTCGATGCTCTTGCTAAGCTTCTGCATCGCGAGTTTGGTTTTGATCCAAGGGATTTACAGTTTCGCATCAGGTATGGATTTGCGTTTCTTTTCATAGAGCGGAATCGGCTCCCCTAGTCTTGGTCTGGGATGTCTTGAACCGTTCACACCTTCCTTTCTGTATTTATCTTTATTTTCGCTTCTTCTTTTGTTCTCGTGGAATTGCAAAGCCTTGGTACTTGATTTGGCGAAAAGGGAGTTAGCTTTGTCTTAAATAAGAACACTACAAAGGTCTGCATGCTTTTTATGGTGTCCGGTCAACAACATTGTACAGGGTTGTGATTTTTATCATGTTAAATTATGTGGTATCTTAACTCAAGAATCAACAGTCGAGAGCATCCTGCTACCCTGCTATGTAGTTTTCCTTTTTGTCTTTTCAATTAGCTAATGTTGGTCTATGTTGCCTGATATATTACTGCGGCTTTCTGCCGTCATTCTTAATGCCTTCCATCATAAATTCTTCGTTTCAATTTGAGCTAATGTTGGTCTATGCATTGAACATGAATATTGTTTGTGTCATGTGCATGATCGTTCTTTCCTTGATCGTGAACCTTTGATTTGTTCCTGAATAATTGTAGATAACCCTATTATAGTGATCATGATTAGTGTGTTTGTGCTTGCGCGTGCATACATGTGCATGTTTTCCTTGATGACAAATCATAGTTCCATTCATATTTTTTTTTGAGTAATTGTAGATGACCTCATTTATCAGGTCATTCATGGGTAATTGCAGATAACCACGTTTTATCAGGCGATGATCATGATATTGCCTTTTTGGGTGTGTCTTAAGTCTATTATCTATATCTGTTAGAATATTCAAAGATAAGTGGAAAATTTTTAGCCAATTTGTGAGCTCTTTTACTAACAATTTCATGGCTTGATGTGTTGGTGTCCTGCAACTTGTTGCCAATGAATGCTTTGTGGCATATTACATTGTCCTTTCTGACTAATGTTTCCTTTTTAAACTTATTTTTTAATCTCTGGACAGATATAATGAGGTGGTACCAGCATGATTGAAGCAGAGCATATTTTTGCTTAGAAATACACTAAAGGATCCATTTGATGATAGATTTGCTTTTTGTATATGATAGGTGTGTTATCTTCATCCGAAATGGTAGATGTTCTTTTTTCCCTTTCAGTAATCATGCTAAACCATTCAGATTATTAACTGCAGTTTTATTGAAGCACGAATTCATCATATTTCAGTTACATGGCATGATTATTTGCAAATTCTTCTATTTGTCACAGTGCCTCTTTTCAGCAAAAATATTTGTTGATGAAATGCCTTTAAAGGAATTGTTGAACTTCATAGTTTTAGTTCTATTTTCTGTAAAAGAAAAAAATGAATGTATTAATCCTGTAAGTGGGGAAAATGTCTGAGGTAGTATTTCTGCTTTTTATATGCTATATCCTTGATATGGGTTATTCTTGAATGCATGTGTCTAAACCTCTAGTTGGTTGTGTGTTGGTTGTTGGTTGTGCACGCGAGTAATTGTTGTTTCATGGTGTTGAGATGTTTTCTGACATTTTACTTGTTTAACCTTATACCGTAAAATATATATATATATATATTATCCATCTTAGGGACTTTTGAAAATGTACAACTATGTATGAAGTTGATGATTGGCATTTATATAGAGGTTGTCTCTAGGTTTTATCCAAGCTAATAATGGTTTTATCTTGATTGGCTATTGGCTTAGCTGTTGTTTTCTAATGGCCATTTGTTTCTGAATTATGATAGGAGATCACCACCAGAGTTTTCACAGCATCATCTTATTGTAAGTACGTGTTTTTCATTGAACCACTCACCTTGAATCTCTTGTTACATTAAGGTTAGATGAAGAAAATTTATTTTAATTCAAGATTCATGTGTTGCTTGCTATGCACATTATAGCCTATTTTGTTACATTTTAAATTAGTTCAAATAATTGTAAATTTGTCTACTTATTTTTCATGTAAGATTTCTTTTGTGATTAGACATGTAAAATATCCGATTTGTGCTTTATTCATTTTTATATACAACTTGGGCCTTATTTATTACCACCTATTTATTTTGTTTCGACCCATTAAAAATAAAAAAAATCTTTAAAAATTGTTTATTGAGTTCATTCTAAAAATTGGTTTTAAGAAAATATTTCATTTTTAGCTTGTTTAGAAAAATACTGACAAACATAAGTTTGTGTTTTTTTTAATTAGTCCTATTCTGGTATTGTTCAATTTAGTAGGATTTGTTACAAGAGACAACAATTTATATATGTATATATATATATATATATATGCCTCATTAAGTTTTTATTTTTCTTAATTTTATTAAGGTCATGCTTAAATTTTATATTTGTTAGTATTGAAAATCTATCTTACAACATGTGTTGATTTTATGGTTTATTTGAGTTTAGATAGTTTTTTTTATTTAAATTTTACAGACAGTTTTCATTGGACTATATTTACAGTATTTATGTAAATATATACTTAACACAAACGTTGATAGTTCATTATATATTTACTAAGAATTAATACTTTTATGCCCCATTCTTATGAGACCAATATTTGCATTTGGGTTTGGGAATAAAATATGAAAACAGTTCAACTATTTTGTACAAACATTTTTTCTTGTTTTTATTTTAAAAAATTTGTTTTATAAATCATGTTTTTCATAAATAAAGCATAAAATGAGTTTTTGAAAAATCATTTCAAAACAAACAGGCCCCTACATTTGCACTTTCAATTTTCATAAGGGTTTTCTATATTTAATTGGACCAAGGGTGTTTCAGCCTTAGAGTGGTTTCATTTTGGGCTTCACTCTCTTTATAAGGTATGGTTCTCTCTTGAACTTTTTTGAAGAGAAAGATAGGCCCACTGGCATGGCTTAGTCAATTCGACATCCAATGAATTCGACTATACTAATTGTGATTTTTTTATCCAGTATTTTTTGTACAATTTAAATTTGCATTAGTACATTCTAGAAAAGGGAACATTGTATTTTTGGTAGTAGCTTAAGTGTGTAATGCCTTAACAAAATTGTAGTTTGTAGATCTGTCGAGGCTTGTTTTTTAAGGTTTTCAGTGTACTTATGTTGATATAAAGAAGTTATAAGCTGAAATTATCTGAGATTTGGTCTTAATATAAGGTTTTTAATATACAGACTCATGGTGACTAGTGGTTTATATGTGTGTATACATGTGCAATTTGGTGCTGCTTATGCCAAGGCATTTTGAATACACAAAGGCAAGCATGCATTAAACATCTATTCATAAAATTAAGCTTTACGTAAATTGATGGGTTGAGCGGCCAGGGGCTAATTCCATGAGGAATATTGGTTAGTTTGATAGCTCTTGTTATTTGTTAGTTTGTCATCTTATATAGCTTCTCATAATCTAGTCTAGCCAATCCCATTGTCTGGCTTTTTGTTTTGTGTTTTCACTTATCAGCGAAGAGTACTTGGAAGGGATGGATGGATATACAGGCTTTGAGATGGTACTCCTGCTCTTATGGAAATTATCGAAGGTATTCACACTATAACTTTTATTCTTTGAATTTGTACATATTCAAGCCTTTCAGTAGATTGAATCAAGAGAAGTATTTTTGGTCCGCATCACAAATAGTTTTATGAAATGACTAATATAGTATTTATTTATTTTTTTTACTGAAACCTATGCACTTACCTAGGGATGGCAATAATACCCATACCGACCTCGACCCGACCGCCCGAGTTTGACGGTAAAACCCGATTTGACCGGGTCTGGTCGGGTTCGATAAACCCGACTTGTATGAACGGGTCAAGGATGCGGGTATGGGAATTCTAATACCCGAACCCATACCCGACCCGAAATTAAAATTACTAAAATATTTATATTATATATATATATCATATATATATATATACTAATATGTTCTACAACTTAACAATTTAGGGTTTTTATTTCCCTCTTTGTTTAATCTTGTAATTTTATAATAATTTTTATTTTTATAAAAATTATAATTACTTTTTAAGATATATATAAAAATAATATATTTTTATTAATTTTTAATATTTGGGCAGGGGTATATCGCTGGTACCTGCATTACCCATCGAGTGCGGGTGTGGTTGGAGTTTTTAAAACTCGACGTTCGGGTTCGGGAATACTAAGCGAGGGTATCCGAGATGCGTGCAGGTGCATGGTAATACCCAACCCGACCCGACCCGCTACCATCCCTACACTTACAATGTAGTTCTCTAATAAATCTGATTGGTGGTTTCCAACCAAGATTGTCCACCTTAGATAGAAACACAACATTATATATATATATATATATATATCATTATATATGTATATATAGAGGTGATAAGCATTGCAAATGGTTAGTTACCAATTGGTGGATCACAATAAGGTATCATTAATATTTACCAGACTAACAAATTACATGCCGATTAATATAAGAAATTCAAGTTCTTCATTGAATAATATGAGGGGTAATTACATCATTTGCCACTAGAAAGAGATGAACTGCTGGTCGTTTGATTCATCTCCATGGCGCTTCATCTATATATAATCTCCACATCGCCCGCGCGCTTTTTGGTTACCTCTTTGATTACCGTCCAGAAGAAGCCACACTTCGTTCTCGCTCTCAAGCTTTGCTTCTTTTTCTTCGACACCAAGGCTTTTCGTTCTTTTTTGTTCTCCATGAACCCTAGTGGTGCTACTACTCCCTTCCCAAGATTTCGAGGCTAAAAATGATCTTTATGGTCTCATGGATTCCTTCTTCTCTGAAAAATAGGTTAGATCTCAAGGTCGCTGATCTATATGATGAGGCGCAAGGAAACAAATCAACACCTGAATTGGATTTTTCGAGTAAAAGATACAAAGAAGCTTAGGGTGGTTCTCAGTCAAAGGAACAAAGTAGAGGAGAGGATCTTGTAAAGTTGAAACCAACCAACCACTGGAGCTTATAACTCATCATTATATATATTCAAAAAGTAACCATTCAATAACTTCGCATACTCAAACTATACGCCTATTGGTTGGTTATGGAGTCTGAGATTTTCTAAGTATTTAATGCTTTCCCCTATTCAAAAGGCTAACATAATAAAGCAAACAGTACACCAAAACATTAATACTAAGATAACACACAAGCTCTCCTAGCTTGTACGAGACTAAGGCCATGCACTCCATACTTGATGACCTTTCACTGCCGCTTGCACGCGCCCCTGCCGCACATACTTTCAATCAAGCCGCTTCCGAAAGCAGCGTTAGATTCAACTAGAAGAGCCTTGGTGAAGATGTCTGCTAGCTGCTAATTGGTTGTGCAATTGCGTAGTGACATCACTCCATATGTAATTAACCCCTGAATAAAATGGAAACGAACATCTATATGTTTGGTCCTTTCATGATGCGTTAGGTTTTTGCAATGGCTATTGCTAACTGATTATCACACCACAGATGTAGTAGGGGGATGTAATAACAATACCACAATCTTGCAAAAATTCTTCTAATCCACGTGATCACGGAGGCGGCAGTAGTAGCAGAGGTAGCGAACGCACTCGGCTCGAGTGGTGGAAGAGCAGCGATCTCTTGCTTCTTTGAACCCTAGGAAATCACACTAGAACCCGACTTTGAAACACAAACCGAGAGGTGCTCTTGCGATCAGATAAACATCCTCCCCGATCACTTTGTCAGAAGCTTTCCGGTTCCATTTTTATCTCCCTTTGAATACCATAAACCCAGCTCAGCTGATCACTCGTAAGGTATCTCACTACATGTTTAGTTGCCACGGATGTGTCTTCATAGGTTTGCTTATGAATCTTGACAAGAAATTCACAACATAACCTATGCCAAGTCAAGTGATGGGTGAGATAGAGTAGCTTGCCTATTAAACTTCTATACATTCTTGCATTAATGAACTCATCACAGACATCAGCTTTCCACTTTTTCATTTACTCCCTATTGAGTCTTCACAGTTTGCAATCCTTCATAGCCATGAGGTCTGTGTCTTGATCTCCTCACGCACGAAAAATGGGGAAACCAAGCTGATAGTGAATACTATCTGCGAGGGGCATGTCTTTATACATTCCCTCCCTCTCGGGTTTTGCAATCCTTCATATTGAGTAAAGACAGACAGTCCTCACATAACCTTTACTGCCCTAATGAATATCCCTTTAGGTTCTTGCTTCACTTCTAAGCTTAAGAAGTAATTCATTACACCAAGATCAGATATTTCAAAGGTGTGTAGAGGAAGAAGGTTGTTGTTTATTGGTAATCAATAGTTATATATTACAAGGTGTGGGTAAAGGAATAATATCACTCAGACATGTAACATGTACATGTGTTCTAATAAACCCTAATATACCCCTCAAGATGGTGTACTTTCATCGAACACCAATCTTGTGACAACACATAGTTTAGGCCATGGGGAAGCTTGGTGAGAGCATCGCAGAGTTGATCGACAAAAGAGACATAAACAATGAAAAAGTGTTGAAGAGCGAACAAGATCACGAACAAAGTGGTAATCAACGACCCAAATGTTTCATCTCAAGTGTGGAAGACCTGGATTAGCACACAAATAAGTAGCCCCAAGATTATCTAAGTAGATAATAGGCACATGTAACACAAGGATCTTAAGCTCAGTAAGGGATAGAATCCATTGCTAACTCTCAGCTGAAGAATAGCAATAGCATGATACTCGACTTAAGTAGAAGAGCGGGCAACGATGTGTTGTTTGGTGGAACGCCAAGAAACTAGATTGAAACAAAGAAACATAACATAAGTTCCAGTAGAAGTACGGTCATTAGGATCACCAACCTAATCAGCATCCGAGTAACCATGAAGTGTAAGAGGCGTGTCGGGATAACAAGTGAATCCCAAGATTTTCGAGTGCCATTAAGATATTGAAGAAGACGCTAACAACAGCACAAATGAGTTTTTAGATGGGGCATGCATGAGCTGAGAAAGTTTTCACAGCGATAAGAAATGTCCGGAGGCGAAGTCGTGCGAAGATATTGAAGACCACTAATGACACAGTCAAAAATGAGTGGGATTAGTAGCTAGAGATCCATCAGATATGGATAATGAGGCACCAACAGTAATAGGTGTAGGAAATGGTTTGGAATCAAGCATGTTATGTCGCAAAAGGAGATCAATAAGGTACTTGTGCTAAGTAAGAAGTAAACCAGTAGAAGTTGGAAGAACTTTAATACCACAAAAGTAGTAAGAGTGCCAAGGTCTTTTATACAAAACTTGGCAAGCAGCTGATGAATGATATGGTTGACCAAGAATAAATCACTGGCTATAATAATAACATCATCCACATATACCATAAAGTAGATTATGTGATGATTCTGGATAAGAATAAATAGTGAGATATCATCCGAGACGTAACAAAAACCAAGAATGCGAAAAGCTCGTCACTCATTTATACCAAGCACGCTGAGCTGCTTTTAAGACCATAGAAAGCTTTGCGTAAGCGAGAGACATGGTGAGGGATTTGAGGATCAATCATACCCTGTGGTTGTTCCATAAACACCTCTTCGATGAAGATGCCCATTAAGAAAGGCATTATGGACGTCCAGGTTGTTTAAGAGGCCAGCGATAGTGTATGGATGGTATTAGGATTGATAACCGGACTAAAGGTCTCATGAAAATCGATGCCAGGACGCTGATGAAATCTTTTTGCAACTAGTCGGGCCTTTGTATTTTGTTAATAGAGCCATCAGGATGACATTTGATGCGGAAAAACCACTTGTTGCCAACAACATTTTGTGTTGGATCCGGAGAAACAAGGTCCGAAGTGTTATTCCGAAGAAAAGCGTGATACTCATCCTGCATGGCTTTGCTTCACGATGGATTCTCGCATTGCTTGAGGGAGACAGTTGAAAGGCTCAATGTCACCAAAAACTACTGATTATAAAAGACCATATTTGGGGTTAGTTTTTTCACGATGGAATTCTTGAGCCCTAGTGATCATAGGGATGAGAATTCCACGAGATTAAGGTGTGGGCTCAAGTTAGAGGTATCAAGAGTAGGAGAAGCAGGAGGAATAGTAGCGAGTGTTTGGCGAAGCATCGGATAAGACACGCTCGACACCCGTGGCAGCCACTTGTGATGTAAATGGAGAAGGAAGTGTCGGATCACTTGGCGCCCGAGCAGTGAGCCAGAGATAATTGTGAGTGCAGGGAAGCTACTGAGGGTAGTATTGAGTGGGGAGTCAGGGGTGGAGGATTGGTAAGATGGATATGGAAACTCATGTTCAACAAACTGAACATGTCTCGAAACGAAAACATGATGATAAAAAAGATCAAAGCATAGAAAAACACTCTGAGTGAGAGAATAACTAAGAAAGAGACAAGGATGAGATCGAGGAGATAGTTTGTGAGAACTGTAAGGGTGTAACCATGGAAAACAAAGATAACCAAAAACTCAAAATTTAGCGGACAACTCCTGTTTGTTGAAGAGCTTTTGGAAGGGACAAAAAAGAGAGGTTCTTCTTTGGCATTCAATTAATGAGATATATCAGTTGTAAGCAAATGCATAGGACCAAAAATGTTGTTGGGAGAGAGGCACGATGTAATAGTGCATGGTCAGTTTCAACAATGTGTCGGTGGCGTGCGTTGAGAGAAGCCATTATGTTTAGGTGTATCGTAGTATGTGGTGGAGTGGTGAGATGTGTGATGCCACTAGTGGAAAGGAGTGAGCGATGAGCAACATATTCTCCGCCATTGTCTGTAAACAAGGTTTTGATAGTGGAAGAGAAATAATTTTTAACAAGAGCTTTAAAGGTAATAAAAGCAGTAAATATCAAATTTATTTTTGAAGGGGATAAAACCAAATATATTTGAGTAGCGTGATTCACGAAATATAACTTAGTATTTATAGCTATCAACAGAAAGAATAGGTGAAGTCAAACATCGGAATAAATAACATCAAGAGGAGCAGAAGAGGTAACAGAAGGCGAAGGAAATGGAAGCTTGTGACTTTCATTAATATTGCAAGAAAGAACAAGAGAAGTTTTTGAAAGCAGATTGAAGAAAAAGAAACATTAAGCGAAGACAACATTTTTTAAGAAGTTTAATGGAAGGATGGCCCTAAACTGTTTGTGCCATTGCAAAAGAGAAGATGACACGTGACGATGATAAAAGCTTAACATCAGTGGGTGGTGGATGAGTGAGAAGATAATTTGGCGAAAAGATAAACACCATCATGGCGTGACTCGTAACCATAGCTGTCCCCGTATGCAGAGTCTTGCAGCTTGAAAGCAATCATCAACAAATGCAGCAGATCACATCATAAGTAGCACACAAAGGCGGGAGTAGATTTATAGACATAGTCTGGGACATGTAAAAATTTATCTAAAAATAAGTGTTGTAAAAGAGATGGGTAAATATATAGTGCAGAGTAAGCGATGTAAAGACATGTACCATCACCGAGAACAATGCTTGTCGAGAATCGGAATAAGGGAATGCAAAGAGAGTGCTTAGATCATTGGTGATGTGGTGTGAAGCACGCAGTCAAGTACCCGAGTCGGATGAAGTAACGTGCAAATAATAAGTAGCCATGTTAGCTTGTGGCTGAGGCTGCGAGTGATCAACGATTGCCACATATCGATACTTACCAAGATATCTCTGTGGTGTTGACCAAGGTGATGCGATGGGAGGACGAGTCCCCATCTGCGGGTGAGTGAAATGATGAAGTCGAGACCTAGCGGCGATGACCCATGAAACTGAGGTCTAGGAGTATGAGTGGGCTGATATTGGAATCCAGAGGGCCTAGTAGAAGTAGTGAAAGCTGGCAGGAGTAACTTGGTGTGAATTCGAAGTCGTAATTGAGTCTTCATGGTTGAGTGGGATTTCAAAGCAGTTCCTCGATCTCGATAGGGTGAATCTCAAACTTGAAAAGGAGCATGAGATAGATTGGAGTATCTTTGGACCAAGCCAATTTAGAATGTGGATTAAGAGATCATCAAAGTCAGCGGGCTTGTTCATAAGAGTGAAGGAGTCGTACTGAGTTACGATGTCACTGCCAGGTTACGATGTCTCTGCATATAGGCAGTGATCGTCTAAGTGCCCTGTGAGAGGTTAGCAAGACGACTGCGAAGTTCCATGATACGACCACGAGACGGGGAGGCATAAGTTTTTTCCAAGATTTTCCAAGCATCACATGCGAGAGGAAGAGGATGCAATAAATGGTACTAAGTAGGACGAGACTAATTCAATGATGGTATTAAAAATAATTGAACTTGACCAACCCAGTGCAAAGGTGGATTAGAGTGCAGATGAAGTGGAATCGAGTACTTTGTAACGATGTAGATGGACATGGATGTGTGCCATCAACAAAAGCTCAACGAGACCATACCCAATTAACAAAGAGTTAAATTGAGCACGTCATGCAACATAATTTGTAAAAGTAAGTTTGAGAGGAGCACGAGCAACGACATTGATGGTAATGATGGAATCTCGCTGATCCCTGTGAAGTGGAGAAGATAGGAGAAATTGAAGAGACAGTAGTAGAAACACTATGTTTTTTAATATTAGACATGATGAGTACAATATCTAGTAAGATACCATCTGAAAGTACAACAACTTAATATATATTTGTTTCCTTAAAAGAAAAACCTTAATATTTTTGAACAAGGAGAAAAAAACAAACATGAAAAGAAGAAACAAAAATTATATATAGAAATATATATATGACGGAATAGAGGAAGAAAGAAAATTGATATTTTTGTTTGTTTTTTTGTTTTTTTGTTTATTGTTGTTTTTTTGTTTGTTTTTTAGGAGACTTCAAACCTTATGTCTACAGGTTTGTGAAGATTGATGGCACGGAATGGATGATCGGATCTTGTTTGTAAAATGACGGATCTAGGTTGTGGGTGGTCGGATCTTGAGAGGATTATAATGGGAAAGACAAGAATGAGGATGGCCAGATTTATGAGGAGATAGCCAGATCTTGAGAGAATACAAGAATTAGGCCGGATCTAGGAAGAGATGACCGGATCTAGAGATGATTGAAGGCAAGGAGAAGATTGCTTTGGATCTAGCTTGTAGGGTGGCGAATCTTGGTTGATGATAGCGACGTCGGCATTGTTGATGATGTTGCTGATGTCGGAAGGAGGAGCTTTAGGCGGGAATCCGAGCTGCATCGGCGTTAAGGATCGTGAGTGAATTGGTGTTACCCTTTAAGGCTCATTACCATGTAGAGGAAGAAGGTTGTTGTTTATTGATGATCAATAGTTATATATTAGAAGGTGTGGGAAAAGGAGTAACATCACTAATACATGTAACATGTCGCGGTGTTCTAATAACCCTAATAAGATGTTCATCATGTCGGATTTGAATTGCTCAGAAGAGCAGGAATAGCTTGTATAGATTATGTCGTCAACATACAAACTTATAAGCAGGATCTCTCCATTTTCAAGTCCTTTCTTGTAAAGAGTATGCTCGTTCTTACTCTTAATTGTAGACCAGATGTTCTTCTCCCTTGATTGTATAGCCCTCCTGTTGAATAATGAATACTTTCTCCTCAATTTTCCCATTCGAGGAAGGTGACTTCACATTGAAATGGAATACAAAGCTAGCCTACATGTGCTGCCAATGCAAGCACAATCCTCACAGTTTCTAGTTCGGCAACCGGTGAGAAAACCTTGTTGTAATCAACTCCTTATTGATGAGAATACCTCTTTGCTACGAGTCTGGCTTTTAGCTTTTGTACTTGACCATCATCAATGCATTTCGTTTTATAGACCCATATGAGAGACCCACTGCTCTCTTCCCAGGTGGTAACTCGGATAGCTCCCAGGTGGTGTTTGTTGTGATTACCGATATCTCTGCATCCATGGCCTTCTGCCAGCCTCATGCTTCACTGCTTTTGCATATTTAATTGGATCACACACAAATGTGCAAGTGCTATACACATCTATCAACAACTTGCCTTTTCTTGGAGGGACCCATCGGTGGGTGTAGTTTGTAATCTTCAACTCTCTTGACAATTCCAAACCACATCACGAGTTTGCTCCATTGTTGTCTAAATTTGACGTTGAATTGATAATAGTTTCAGCAAGATAATTACTTGCATCTTAACAGCAATCACTGGCCCACTTTGAACACTTGTCTCCTACTTCCAATGAGATCCCTCATGAAACACATCTCTACTAGTTATTACTTTGCTGGTGATCGGACTGTAGAGCTTGTAAGCCTTGGCCTCTGCACAATAGCCTACAAACACGCACTTCTCTAACTTTTCATCCATCTTGTGGTGTTTTTGTGAGGGGATGAGAGCAAACGCAGTGCACTTCCCTACTAGACATTGATACATCTTTCTGTCTACTGCAGCATCTTCCTTAGCTAGACCAAGCTTGAGATTCGGATCAATGGGAGTGGCAACAGGTTTGCACGCCATCTTACCAGTTTCCTTTAGTAAATCCAACACATACTTCTGTTGGGAAATGAAGATACCCTTCCTGGAATGAGCAACCTCAATTCTAAGGAAGTATTTTAGTTTTCTAAGGGCTTTGATCTCGAACTCTTTAGCCAAGCAGTGATTTAGAAGCTGTTTTTCTTTATCGTCATCACCTGTCACAATTATATCATCCACATAGACTAGAAGTGCTGTGACTCCTCTTGAAGTTGAATGTTTAATGAACAGAGTGTGATCCTTTTGACTCTGTTTATAACCCATAGCAATCATGACTTTTGCAAATCTTCCAAACCACGCTTGTGGGGATTGCTTGAGCCTATACAAGGCTTTCTTCAGCTTACATACTGTATGTCCAGTCAATTTTTTCTCATAACCTGGTGGAACATCCATGTAGATCTCCTCCGACAAATCTCCCTGAAGAAAAGCATTTTTCACATCAAATTGCTCCAAAGCCCAGCCATAATTTGCTGCCAATGATAATAAGATTCTCGCTGTATTCATCTTTGCAACTGGAGCAAATGTCTCAAGATAATCTATATTGTAGGTCTGAGTATAACCCTTAGCCACGAGTCTCGCCTTATGTCTTTCAATTAACCCATCTGCTTTATATTTGACTGTATATACCCACTTATATCCCACCGCCTTTTTTCCTTCAGGTAGCTTTACTAACTCCCATGTTCTATTCTTCTCAAGGGCCTCTATTTCTTCATTCATGGCTTGTTTCCATTTTTCATTGGATAATGCCTCGGATAGATTGGTGGGAATGACAGTAATGTTTAGGTTGACAAAGAAGGCTTTATTTGTGGGTGAGAAGTGTTTGAATGAAATGTAATTTGCAAGAGGGTACAATGGGCATTTGGTACATTCTCTGGTTCATTTCCTAATTGCTATGGGAAGGTTCTGATCATCCTTTTGATGGTCTATTTTGGTTGGTAAGTAGAATTCAGAGTGAGTCAGAAGATGTGACCTCATTATTGTTGGGTTTCGGATTGGCTACTTGATTGTGCCTAGGTCCAGGAGCAGCCATCGTCTGCCTTGTAAACACTTTGTTCTTCCCAAATCTTACATCTTCAAGGACAGATTGGTCTTGGACTGGTTTAGGTTCAATTGGTGAAGGAAGGATTGGACTTGGACTCTCGGTTAGGCTTGACTTGTGTATTGGTTTTGTAGGTTGAGGTTCAGGTGTGATGGTAGTGGCGTTGTCTTTTGATTGAGTGATGGTACTAGGAAAATCATCAAATCCCCAACTATCCTTATATTCTCTTTTTGAACTCTCCCCCTGAAGATAAGAATGAGGGAAATAGGACTCTTGTTCATGAAAAGTCACATCCATGGAAACATAAAATCTCTTGGAGGGAGGATGATAACATTTGTACCCTTTTTGTGTGGAGGAATATCCGACGAAGATGCATTTAAGAGCCCTTGGGTCTAGTTTTCCCCTATTGTGACTATTAATGTGAACATAGGACACACAACCAAATATCTGATGAACAAAGTTATTTGTGATTTGTAGGTGAGGGTAAAAGGTGGTTGAAATTTTAGGACTCTAGTTGGCAATCGATTGATTAAATGTGTGGAAATAAGGACTGCTTCCCCCCAAAAAGACTTTGGTACTTGTTTTTGAAATAACAAGACCCTAGTTGTCTCGAGTAGGTGACCCATTTTCCTTTTTGCCACTCCGTTTTGCTGAGGGGTGTTAACACAAGAGGACTCATGCACTATTCCTTTTTCCTCAAAGTAGGGACTAATTCGATTGAAATAATCCCTGGCATTGGATGCCTAAATCTCTTGATTTTGACTCCAAATTGGTTTTCTATCAAGGAAAAGAAATTAGGAAGTACACGACTGACGTCAGACTTTTGTTTAAGCAAGAACACCCATGTAACACGAGTACAATCATCAATGAATGAAGCAAATCATCTTGCCCCAGAAACATTTGGAATATTAGAAGACCCCCAAATATCACTATGAATAAGATGGAAAGGAAAAATACTTATTTTATTGCTGAATGGAAATGAGACATGCTTGTGTTTAGCTAGTTCACACATCTCACAATGAAATTGTCCTACATCAAGACCTTGAAACAAAGAAGGAAACAAGATTTGTAAAACTCTAAATAAGGGATGGCCAAGGCGATGATGATAAGGCCAAAATTTTCCTTTGTTAGAGGAAGAACGGTTGGTTATTAGAGAATAAGGTAGACTGCTGCCCTTGTTAATGTCGGATCGGGATGATATGTCAAGGTAGTAGAGGCCGTTCCTTTCTCTAGCACGTCCATTCATCCTCCTTGAATTCTTGTCCTGAAATACACAACAATCATGATGAAAAATCACATTACATCTTGAGTCTTGGGTAAATTTTTGGATAGAGATAAGATTGGTAGACAGAGTTGGAACATGAAGAACATTTTTTAAGGTGAGTGATGAATTTATTCTAATATCTCCTACACTAGCCACGGTTATTAAGGAACCATTTGTTGTGGCAATTTTTCTATTACTTGGACATGCGGTGTAATTTAGGAAGAAAATAGGTGAGTTGGTCATATGGTTTGGTGCACCTGGTTCCATGACCCAAGAGTAGAAAAAGGAGACTCACCTGAAGACACCAAGGAACAAGTACCTGAGGATTTTTCCAGGCTATTGATGACAGTCTTTAATCTTTCAATATCTTCATGGTTGAATCCACTAGATTCTTGTGGAAATGCTATTGTTTCTTGACTTGCAGCAACATTTGCATGTCTTCTAGCCCTTGTTTGTTCCTCTCTTGGTGTCCATTCATGACTTGGTGGCTTGCCATGGAGTTTCCAACACCTATCCTTGGTATGCCGTGACTTTTTTTACAATAGACTGCACCACGAGTTATCACGATTTTGAGGTCCTCCTTATCCTAACTTCCCATTTTTCTGAATTTTTTTGTTCTTCGATGCTTCTACGGTGAGATTGCTGTTACCATCACGCCACCATGACCGAGACATCATTGCTCGGGGAATCAAGCATTAGTCCCCTTCTACTTTCCTCACTCCGGATTTTTGCAACAACTTCATTAAAGCGAGGAATTTACGGTTTTCCAAGAATTTGAATCCTAACTTGATCAAACTCAGGATTGAGTCCTACCAAAAAATCATAGATCCGGTCTTGTTCAATGAATTCTTTGAGAATTGCAGCATCATCTGGACATTTAGTTTTAATCACCCTATGGTGATCGAGCTCACGCTAAAGAGACTTCAATTGATTTGCATATTTTGTAACATTCTTGTTCCCTTGCTTTGCGACCATTGTTTTTCACCTTCACATCATAAACTTGGGCAGCATCCTTTGCCTTGGAGTAGGTTTGCTGAATTGCATCCCAAATCTCTTTTGCGGTTGACAAAAACATGCATGTATCGCTGATTTCTGGGATCATCGAGTTCCATAGCCACGCCATAATCATTGAGTCTTCTTCATCCCATGCTTCAAAAAGTGGATCATTCCTATCCGGGTTGGTGTGGCTGATTTTTCCTCTGCCTTTGAGAATGGTTCGAACCAATTGAGACCACTTAAGATACTTCCTTCCATTAAGTCGATATGCTGCCTGAATACTCTGAAGTTCTCCTTGGTGCTGGGACCGGACAGATTCTTCCGATTTATTCAAAACATAAGATTCAGATATCTTTGATATTGCCATGAATTCAATTAGAATTTGGAAAACAAAAAAAACAATTCTGTGATGAAGGACTTGTTAGACGAGAAACTGCAACAATGAAGGCTACTCGAAGAAGAAAAAAGAATCCCAACAAAGAAGAGAAGAGCCTAAAGCTCTGGTACCATAATAGAAAGTGTGAGAAGAATTGGAATTGATTTCTTGATTTTTGGAGTACAATGGGCAGCGCATATATACACACATTAACCCTAAATTAATCCCACAATTTATGGGATCCAAACAAATCAGAAAATTATTCTAACAAATCAAAAAAATCATCCTAATTTTGAATAACTACCAAAAATAACTTTTTTAATTTACAACCTCCTAATTTACAGCTTTTTCTATTTTCTCCAACTATAACACACAAGGTCTCCTAGTTTGTATGAGACTAAGGCCTTGCACTCCATACTTGATGACCTTCGCCAGCTGTTGCCTCCAATGCTCCTGTCGCACATACCTGCAATCAAATCTTAACACTATGATGCTCTTGGGTTTAAGGGTTTCCTTCTTGAACTCGTTTCTTTGATTCCCGGATTTATGTTTAACCTGAAATGATCGGATTTCCTTTTTATTTATTTATTTGTTTTTTTAATTTTATTTTTGGGTTTTCATCTTTGAATGTTACTTAAAGATCTGTGTTAATTCTTTTAGGAGAATGAGTGGTTTTAGGTTTGATCGAGAGTGGGAAGGAGACATGAAGGGAGGAGTTCTTGTGAGTGTTGAGGAATATCTTTGGCAATGCTCTTGCTGAGCTTCTGCATCACGAGTTTGGTTTTGATTCAATGGTTTTGCAGTTTTGCATCAAGTATGTATTTTTTTCATAGAGCAGAATCGACTCCCTGGACTTGGTCTGGGATGCCCTTCTTCAAGGGTGAACTGTTTACACCTTCCTTTATGTATTTATTTATGTTTTTGCTACTTCTTTTATTCTCATGGAATTGCATAGCCTTGGTTCTTGATTTGGTGACGGTGCATTTTATACTCAGAGGGCGAGGAGGCGGTTAGCTTTGTCTTAAATGAGAACACAACAAGGTCTACTACGCTTTTTGTGGCCAGTCCGGTCAACAGCAGTGTACAGGTTTGTGATTTTATCATGTTAAATTATGTGGTATCTTGACTCAAGAATCAAGAGTTGAGAACTTCCCACTATCCTGCTATGTAGTTTGTTCTTTTTGTCTTTTAATTAGCTAATGCTGGTCTATGTTGCTTGATATATTACTGGGGCTTTCTCCCTTCATTTTTAATGCATTCCATCATGATTCTTTGTTTCATTTCTACTGAGAAATTGTGAATAATAATAACCCACCATTTATTGCACGTGGAACATGAATATTGTTTGTCATGTGCATGACCGTTTTCCTTCATCCTGAACCTTTGTTTTGTTCCCACAAATTTATTTATTTTATTTTATTTTTATTTTTATTTTTATTTTTTTTTGTGAATAATTGTAGATAACCCCGTTACAGTGATCATGAGTAGTTTGTGCGTGCATGCATGTGTGTGCATGTTTCCCATGATCACGAATCTTAGTTCCATTCATATTTTTTTGGGTGATTGTAAATGACCGCATTTATCAGGTCAATCATATTTGTAGATAAACCCGTTTATCAGGCAATGATCATGATGTTGCATGCATGCATGCGTTTTAAGTCTATCATCCACATTTATCAGAATATTCTAAGATAAGTCTGAAGTATTTTAGCCAGTTTGTGTGCTCTTTACCACATTTCCATGGCTTTATGTATTTGTGTCCTGCAACTAATTGCTAATGAATGCTTTAATTTATGGTATACCTAAAAGCGTTAAGTTTGTATTATTTTTTGAATACTCCAATTCTAGTATTGTTCAATTTAGGGGATTTAACTACATGACACATCAATTTATATATATATATATATATTACCCCATTAAGTTTTTATTTTTCTTAATTTTATTGAGGTCATATGTTTAAATTTTATATTTGTTAGTATTGGAATTCTGTTCTTATAACAAGTGATGATTTTGTGGTTTATTTGGGTTTGGATAATTTTTTTATTTAAATTATACGGACACTTTTCATTGGACTATGTCTCATTTCATTCTCAGAGTTCAGAGTGGTCTCATTCTAGGTTTCACTCTCTTGATTAGTGATTAGGTGTGGTTCTCTCCCCCTGTATTTTCTTGAAGAAAAAGATAGGCAATTCAACGTCTTGTGAATTCCACTATACTAATTATGATTCTCATCCATATTTCTGTACAATTTAGGTTGACATGAGTTAGTACATTCTAGAAAAGCAACATTGTATTTTCTTGATAGTTGTTCAAGATAAGTAGTACCTTACGAGTTACAAGATTGTGGCCTGTAAATCTTTTCTTCTTGGCAAGGCTTGTTTTTAAGGTTTCCAGTGTTCATTTATGCTGATATAAAGTGTAAGCTAAAATTATCTGAGATTTGAGGTTTTTGATGTTCAGACTGTACTTTTGTTGACTAGTGGTTTATATGTGTATATATACCAATGCGTTTTGAACACACAAAGGCAAGCATACATTAAACATCTTTTCATAAAATTAAGCTTTATGTAAATTGATAGGTTGAGTATCTCAGGGGTTATTTTTTATGAACCAATAAACACCAGTGTACCTGCTTGTTTTTATGGCTATTGTTAGTTAGTCATCTTATCTGCTTCCTCTAACGTAGTTTTGTTGTTTTTGGGGTGTGTTTTAATCTGATTTTGTTTTGTGCTTTCACGGAATATCAAAGAGGATTTGAAGGTATTTATCATCTTCAAGTGACAAGGTATGGATGTGATATACAGGCTTTAAGATGGTACTCCTGCTTTTATGGAGATTATGAAGGTATGGACAACTTGAATATATTACCTGAGGTTTAATAAATCATTATTCACATAATAACTTTTATTCTTTGAATATATTGATATTCAAGCCTTTTTCAGTTATTTGTATTTGAAAGGCATTTTTGATCTGCATCACAAATAGTTTTATGAAAGGACTAATAATTAAGTTTACCATTGTATAAACAAACACTGAAGGAAATATCTTTCTTGCAGACTGTTAGTGTCCTTGTTAGTTGATCAAGTTATGTTACCTCACACAAGCGCTCCTTCTGACGACATCTTGACAAATTCTTAGGTTTTCATATTTTTTATGGTGTTAATTATCATAGAACACCAGTTGCACCGAAACAATAAAATAGGAATTCTTTACATTTTCAAGAATAAATTTTTGCAATGCAGTTTAGCATATATGGTTCACAAAGAATGGTTCACTTATAATTGTTATTGTCTACAATTTATTGATGATATACATTTAAAAGAGTAATCAGCCCCATGCATTGGACTTCTTAACATGAGAAGCATAAATGCGGATACATTCACACGAGAAAGTGAGAATTCATCTAAATTTTCTAAATTTTTTAAATGGACAAGTAAAAAATTAGAAAGGTACTCACTATATATTTTAATAAATTATATTTTACATGAGAATAATTTTAAAAATCTATATAATTTTTTTAATTTTAAATATTAACTAATTTTAATAAATTTTTTTAACTAATATAAATTAATTAAAATGGACAATAAAAAAAATTATGAGAGAGGATTTTTAGCATTTCTCCAGGAGAGGTGGTGGTGGATCCACTGAAAGCATTATAAGATATATATATATATAATAGTATTTGATATTGAGAAAGAGGGAGAAAATGGGTGGTGTGAAAGCTGACTCGACACCCCTGAGATTATTCGATTGCACTTCACAATTAAATAAAAATTTTATAAAATGCCAGGAAAACAAAAATGGACAACTTCTCCATCAATCTTACGCCTTGCAAATGAATAAGAGAAAGAAAAGCATGTGACCAATAGTAATGTATGCATGTGAAATTGACCAAATCACCCCTCAAGCATTCAATTTCTCGGATCTCGAAAATGATACCCATACAATCCTACAGCGCAAACTCACACAAAAAAGTAACCAAAAACCGAACACCGTCCAACTAAAAAACCACGTCAACTTGGGACATCCATGTAAATAAATTTAAAAAAATTAAAAAAAAAGGAATTAATTTGAAAAGTAACACATTCACAATGAATAAGTACACATAACTTAGAGTTTGTATTTTGATTTTATAGATTCCCTTACACAAGCAAAAACTCATTTTATTTCATTTCATTTTATTTTTTAATGGTCCTAATTAAACAGACATAAGTGTAATTTAAAATTCTTAAAAATAAATTAGTGATGATTAATGAATTCTGAAGTATTTCATGTAAACTTAGTTTTTAAAGATAACATTACTCATATTAAACATATAAAATTTTTTGAGCTTTTTATGTGAGGTAATGAAAACAACTTCTCCAACACTGATTCATTTATTCAAGCAATATAAATTAATAGATATGTAAAACCAGTTACATGTTTAATGTTTACTAAATTTCTCCAATAAACAAAAAAGAATAAGACACTTAAGCCAAACACTTATATGCTTTGCATGAACATGAAATAGCTCAAACCGTAGTCACCATCTTGATCTTCTCAGAAGAAGAAGAAGTATAACCATCATAAAGCCAAGTCTTAAGTCCATAAATAACAATCTCATCACCCTTATACCTAAAAAGACAAACATAAAGCTTCTCCTTAATTTCAATCAACCAACAAACCACTTCACAGATGTATAATAAACCTTTACATCATTATTATACTTTGAAGAACAATCCCAAGAAGAAGAAGATAGAAGAAGAAGAATAATCATAAAGCCAAGCCTAATTAAGTTAGTATATAACAATCTCACCCTTATACTACCTAAGAAGACAAACACAAAACTTTTCCTTTCAATCAACCAATAAACCACTTCACAGAAGTATATAGACCTTTGCATCATCATTATTATTACTTTGAAGAAGAAGCTAACTATTAAATTAACTTGGTTTTAGAAAAATATTACAGTTTTGTCATTGTGTATGAATTAACTCCTTATGTTAGATCCCTAAATTTTGATTAATGATGAGTTGGTATTGAAGTAATTAAAAATTTTTTAGGGCAAAACGTTTGGGAGCGTGTGATGCTCAAATGCGGAAGAGGAAAAAGAAAGAAAAATAAAAAGAAAAAGTGAAGGGAAAATAAGATTTTGAGTTAGTTATGAAAGATAAATAGCACAAATTAGATGTAGGACATCATTAATTTTGAGTATAATTAAATATGATTTTTCCGCAGAAGCTGAATTACTAGTTCTAGTTTTGCATTGTGTTTTTTTAGATTTTTTTTTTAATTTTAAATCTATATATCAATCAAAATAAAAATTAAAAATTAAACTAACAAACCATAACCACTTGTCATCCATCAAAAGTGTCACTGATAAAATATTAACAAGATTTTTTCTTCTAATTTTTTAATAAAAGATCATTTTAGTTGCCTATTATTTTTTTTTATTTAATGACACTTTTGTTTTGGATGTGTTTTGTGTGATCTTTTCTCATTTTAAATGATGTAAATTTTTTTCAACATAGTTGGAGACTATCAGCAAAGAACAATTCAATCACAATGTATGTATAGGTTAATTAATTATAAGATCTTTTCATGGCATTGCCAACAAATGTAACAAGTGTTGAACCAATATATGTGACCATAACAAAGAATTAAAAAAAAAAAGAAAGAAAAACTAACCAAACAATAATATTATTAGATAAATTTAATAAAATAATAACTAATGATAAAACATACAAACAATAAAAAAAATTATATACATAGGCAGGCGCGCGCGCACACATATATATATATATTGCATGTATGTATGGAAAATAATAAAAATTAAAATTAAAATTAAAATACACAAAATCATGTCTATATTTATATATGTATGGGAAAAAAAAACAAAATATAATTAAAATAGACAAAATAATACAGAAAAATTGTTATTATTAACAAGTATAATATATATATATATATATATATATGATATTCTGAATAATATACTATTTTATAAATTTAAATAAAAGCAATAAATCTATTTATTGATTTAATTGTTAAAAAAATAAGTAAATAATAAATAAATAAAAATGTTATTATTAGTAAATATATAATATATATATGTACAATATAATATACTTCCTTTGGCTTTTTGTTAATAATTTTTACTGGTTTATTTAGAAAATTTATGAAGCATTAGATTTTTTTTTTTTAATTTATTTTCTTATATTTAATATATTTTTATAATTTTTAATATAAATTATATTCAATTGCACATTTTATTAAATTATATTTTAAACTAGGGTTATATTGAAAAATTAATATTATTTTTTTATAAATTATATATTACTAATTAATTTTAATTATTTTTTTAATTCATATAAATTAGTTAAAATAGAAATATAAATTAGTTAAAATGAGAAAAAAAACATAGAGAAGACATTAGTATATCCAGAAGATGTGGTGGCCTGGGAACCACTCAAGACATTATAATATATATATATTGGAGGGAGGAGAGAGAGAGAGAGAGAGAGAGAGAGTGGAAAAATGGGTGGTGTTGTGGGTAGGCAACCGAGACCTCAGTTCACTTCAAGCCAGTATAATCAAACCAAGGAACCAGCTATTGAAATTGATCTGGAGCCAGCTAAAAACAGTTTTCGGTTCAAACCGAAACCTCAGCAAAAGGCTTTAAGGGTTCTACGGGTTGAGGTTATGAATTGAAAATCGGCCGTCGAGCCGGGACAGAGCGCCAATTAGGTTCTATTTTTATTTTTAAATAAAAAGTATATATAATATAATTTTTTTATATATTTTAATTAATCGGACCAAAATTATTTAGAAAGCGAGAACAAGGCAGGCTGTATTGGAGCCAGAGACACCCAGAACTAGAACGCTAAGACTACAGTTCGGTTTTCGATTTATAGTTTATAAAACCGAGCGAGTGGTTTTCAAAGCCTAAAACTAAAGGAAGCGAGCAGGGTGGTTGAGATCTGAGGTGTAGGGAGCTCACGAATCACGAAAAACAAAAAGCCATTAATATATATATATATATATATATATATATATATACATATGACACGATTAGGTTCGGTTTGAGCGTAGAATCAAACCATACGACACTATTAGGGCGAGCAGGGAGCAGTAATAACGATTCGGTTCCAAACCGAAAAGCTGAGCAGGGCTTTAAGGTTCGGTTAAGGTCTTATGAGTTAATACGAAGCCGAATCGAGCAGGAGCCGAGCCGTCGGGTTCGGATTCTATTTTTATTTTTAAAATTAAAGTATATATCTATAATTTTTATATTTTTTTAATTAATCAGGCCAGTGTATTTTGAGCCGACGGAATCGAGCTATGTTGGAACCGAGCTTGGAACCGTAGCTTTAAAAGCTACGGTTAGAATTAGGGATTCTATAGTTTATAAAAACAGAACTAGCGGTTTTGAACCTAGACCAAACCGAACAGAACCTTGGCCTTTAAATTGACAAGGGAAGGAAAAAAGAACGTGACCATTTGTGCATGCAAGTAAATTGACCAAATCACCCCTGAATTATTCGATTTCCATTTACAATTAAATAAATAATTAAATATTTCATAAATACTAGGAAAAAAAAGGACAACCGCTCAGTGTGACACCTTGAAATGGACAAGAAAAAAGCATGTGATCAGTAGTACTGCATGCATGTTAAATTGACCAAGTCGCCCCTCAATCATTCAATTTCTACTTATCTTCCTCGGATATACAAATACTCATGCAATCATACAGCGCAAACTCACAGCAAAAAGTAACCAAAAAACACATTAAGTCATAAATATGAAATTAGTCCTGAAGTCAATTCCATGTAATAGTTGTTAAAAATAACATTACTTATAACAAGCACATTAAAGTAATGTTTGGTTAGATATAGTTGAAAATGCAATGGATTTCAAATTATAATGTAGTTGTAATTATTGTATTTAAAAATATAAGGAGTGTTAAATCTAGTGTTTGGTTTGATGTAGTTGGAATACTGAATTATAAAATTTTGTGTTTGGTTGGAGGGATTTATATATATGGATTTGATATATGGTCATCTAATATAAGATTATCTTATATTCAATGATCATTAGTATTTATTAATTATAAAATAAACAATTATATATATTATTATTATTAAATTTTGGTTGTATTAGTTTAATTTATATAAATATTTTTATAATCAATAAAATAATTTTTAAGAATATCAAACCATAAAGAAATGAGTATCTTTCAGTAATTATATTTCATTTGTCTAATATTTATGTTAAATATATTATGTTTATCCCTCTAATTTAGTTTAGCCCTAAAAAATACTTATAAGCATATATTGTATAGTTTTATGATAAAAATAATATATTAAATTAATAAATTTCTTCTTTGGAATAACCCATAACATATTTTTCATTAAAAATAAAAATAATTAAATAATTAAAAATGATAAATTATCTAATTTAGGATAAAAACTATATATTTTTTTAAATTTAAAATTAAAAATAATTGTTTGGATATTATTTATAGAGGATTCAAATTTAAAATAACACTTTTTAAATATATTTAAAAGCTATTAACAAAAATCAGAATATTTCTACTCATATATATTTGATAAGTGGGTATAATAATGATCGAATAATCGACATCTAAACCTCACGTGACGATCGTGAGGGCGATATTTTATAAATTAAAACTCTCTGACTGGAGCTACGCGCAGATTGGACGTGGTTCGAAAATCCATCAATCGCTGCTTACGTTTGTAGTTCGAACTCGTTTAAGCTTTTTCAGTCATCTAAAGCGAAAACGAAGATTTTCGATGATTTTTGTAATTTCAAGCTACGTGAAGTTCGAATCCGGTGAAACAAACACCACCTAAGTGTTTTTGAGCTCTTAAGTGAGATAATAAAAACAACTTCCTAATGATTGATTGAGTTATTCAAGCAATACAAATTAGTAGATATTTAAAACTAATTAGATGTTTAATTTTTACTCAATTTCTTCCAATAAATAAAAATAAAAACACATAAAGCCGAACACATACATGCTTACGTAACAAACATGGCCACTTGAATACCTTTCATTTCATCCAATCACATTAAATTGTGCAATTACAGTGACCTTTGCATATAATACGATTTTTCTTTTTATCCATAAATGAAAAATATAATTCTTTTAAATGTAGTAAGGTTTTGTTATATTTTTTTGTCTGTCACAAAAGCAAGACAACTCACCCAATACAAGGACCACATTTTTTCATTTGTCTATCATAAAATATGTATTGAAGTCACTTGCCATCCATTTAAAATGGCACTGATAAAATACCAACAAGATTATTTTCTCTAATTTTTAATAAATGAGCATTTTAGTTGTCCATTAATTTCTTGTTTTTTTTATTTAATGACAGTATTTTGATTTATTTTAGATGTGCTTTGACTGATCTTCTCTCATTCTAAATGATAAGTACAAGATAAAAAAATAGTTGGAGAGAAAAATTCAAACACAATGTATGTATGTATGGGTTAATTAGGATTTTAATTTCCCAGTGCCAACAAATGTAACAATTGTTTGAACCAATATATGTGACTATAACAATTAAACAAAAATTTAATACAAATAAAATTAATTGTTTTTAGATTTAAATAAATATTTTCTAAATAAAAGGGGAAAACTAGGAGCAGAGCATCGGTCCGGTTCGATTCTCGACCCGGGGACCGAATATCGATTAACGAACCAAATTTTCGTTAAAAAAATGAGAACCCGAACCGAATAAGAGGAAAAAACCGAAATTAACCAAACCAAAAATTTTTCGGTTCGGTTCGAGTTTATTAACCGAAAATTTGTTATTTAACCGAAATTTTATAAAAAAATGTTTTTAAAATTAATTTTTCGGTTTTGATCAACTACTTTTTGGTTTGAAATATTTTTTTCAGTCTTGCTCCAAATTCTGGTATGAATATTATACTCATTCACACTCTTATTAGAATTGTGCTACAGTGACCTTCAAAGCATATGATACGTCTTTTCTTTCTTTTTACATTGAGTATAAAAATTTTCTCCATTTAAAAAAATAATAAAAACTTTTATCCATACATTGAAAATATTTTTTTGGTTTTTAAAATGTAGTGAGGTAGAAGACTACATCTAATCCATGTGAAATATACATGGAATATAATGAGAAATAAAAATTCTTTTTTAAAGGTATTTTTATTTGTCACAAAGCAAGATAACCCACCCAATACAAAGGACCACATTTTTATGTTTTTGTCTATCATAAACTATAGATTGAATTGAAGCCACTTGGCACCAATTTAAAATGGCACTGATAAAAATACCAACAAGATCACTAATTTTTAATAAATGAGCATTTTTAGTTGCCCATTAATATTTTTATTTAATGACAAGTACCTTAATTTGTTTTTAGATATTCTTTGTCTGGTCTTCTCTCATTCTGAATTATATGTACAAAATTTAAAAAAAAAATAGTTGGAGAGAGAATTTAAACACAATGTATGTATGGGTTAATTAGGATTTTAATTTCCCAGTCAGTGCCAACAAATGTAACAACTACATAACCAGTATATGTGACTATAATAATTAAACAAAGAATTGAATACAAATAAAATTAACTGTTTTAAAATTAAATAAATACTTTCTAAACATATAAAAGGGAGAAAAAACTAAAAAGGAACACAACTCTAATGAAAATAAAACACCATAAATTGACAAGAAAAAATAAATAAATAAAAGCACGTGAACATTAGTAGTGCATGCAAGTAAATTGACCAAACCGCCCCCAATCAAATATAGTAAATTTTAAATCTATATATCAGTCAAAATAAAAATTAAAAATGAAAGTAACAAACCATGGCCACTTGGATACCTTTCATTCCATCCAATCACATTAAATCCCCTACATTGTGATTAATGATGAGTTGATATTGAAGTAATTAAAATTTTTAACATTGGGAGCATGTGATCTCATCTTGAAGAGGAAAAACGAAGAAAAATAAAAAAAAAATGAAGGAAAAAAAAAATTTTGAGTTAGTCATGAAAGATAAATGACACAAATTAGGTGTAGGACATCAATAATTTTAAGTATAATTAAATATGATTTTTCTCCAGAAGCTAAATTACTAGTTCTAGCTTTGCATTGTGTTTTTTAGAATTTTTTTTTGTAAATTTTAAATTTATATATCAATCAAAATAAAAATTAAAAATGAAACTAACAAACCATAGCCACTTGTCCTCCATCTAAAATGTCACTGATAAAATATCAACAAGATTTTTTCTCTAATTTTTAATAAAAGAGCATTTTAGTTGTCTATTATTATTATTATTATTATTATTATTATTATTATTATTTTTTAATTTAATGGCACTGGATGTGTTTTTGAATGATCTTTTCTTATTCTAAATTATGTAATTTTTCAACATAGTTGGAGACTATCAGGGAAAAGAAAAAAATTCAATCACATTAATGTATGTATGGGTTAATTAAGATCTTTTTCATGTCAATGCCAACAAATGTAACAAGTGCTGAACCAATATATGTGACTATAACAAAGAATTAACAAAAAGAAAAAACAAAATTGAAAAATAACCAAACACTAATATTATTAGATAAATTTAATAAAATAATAACTAATGATATAACATACAAACAATATATATATATATATATATATATATGGAAAACAATAAACAATAAAATTAAAATTAAAATACACAAAATCATGTCTATATCTATATATGTATGGAAAAAATAAAAAATAACAAAAATATAATTAAAATAGACAAAATAATGCAGAAAAATGTTATTATTAGTAAGTATAATATATATATATATATATATATGATATTCTGAATAATATACTATTTTGTAAATTTCAATAAAAATCAATAAATCTATTTATTGATTTTATTGTTAAAAAAAAAATAAATAAACAATAAATAAATAAAAATGTTATTATTCGCAATTACATAATATATGTATATACAATATAATATACTCCCTCATGTTTTTTTAATCATTTTTACTGGTTTATTTTAAACATTTATGAAGTATTAGATTTTTTTTTTCAAATTTATTTTTTTATATTTAATATACTTTTATAATTTTTAATATAAATTATATTGAATTACATATTTTTTAAATTATATTTTAAATTTAAAAATTATTGAAAAGTGAATATAATTTTTTTATAAATTTTATATTACTAATTAATTTTAATTAATTTTTTAATTTATATAAATTAGTTAAAAATAGACAATAGCAGGAAGAAAGATATTTAGTATCTCAGAAGATGTGGTGGTCGAGGCAGCAGAGGCGATGGCGAGGCAGAGCAGTTTATTAAATGTACTCGATTTATAAGTATAATATCACTCACGTATGATATAAAAGCATGATAAATCAGTGACGTATATAAAAATTATTATGTTAAAACAATATAAATTTTTAAATAATAAAAAAACAAAAAAATTTTGTTTAAAAACTTATATTAAAAAATTAATTCAAAAGTCTAAAAATTTAAACTCAGAACTTAATCAAACTATTTGATGTAGTTTGGATGGTTAAAAAACCCATATCAAGATCAAGAGTTTAATTTTTGAATTAAAAAAAAAAAAAATTAAGCAATATGATATGAGAGTAGATTGAAAATATTGATAATAATGAAGACAAAATGATTTCAGTTTTATATTTTCTAAAGTTGTTAAAAAAAATATGAGTCTTTTTAATTTTAATTTTTATATAATAACCCATAAGTTTTCATAATTTTTTTTGCACATTAACCCCTAAATTTCTATTCTTATTGGTCAATTTACAAATTTTCACAAAAATAATTAATACATATATAATATTTTAAATATTTCCAAAATTTTTGTGGGGTCATTTGACACCACAAAAATCAATGTAGCCCATTTACAATTAAATAAATATTTCATAAATACTAGAAAAAAAACAAAAGGACAGCCTCTTAGTGTGACACCTTGAAATGGACAAGAGAAAAGCATGTGGCCAGTAGTACTGTATGCATGTGAAATTGACCAAGTCACCCCTCAATCATTCAATTTCTACTTATCTTCCTCGGACCTACAAATACTCATGCAATCATACAGCACAAACTCACACAAAAAAAGTAACCAAAAAACACATTAAGTCATAAATATGAACTTAGTTCTGAAGTCTTTCATGTAATAGTTGTTAAAGATAACATTACTTATAACAAACACATTAAGTTTTTTGAGCTCTTAAGTGTGATAATAAAAATAGTTTCCAATGACTGATTGACTTATTCAAGCAATACAAATTAATAGATATTTAAAACTAATTAGATGTTTAATTTTTAATCAATTTCTTCCATTAAAAAAACCACTTAAGCCAAACACATACATGCTTTGCACGAACATGAAACAACTCAAGCAATAGTCACCATTTTAATCTTCTCAGCTTTAGTAAAAGAAGAAGAAGCAGCAACATAACCATCATAAAGCTAAGTCTCAAGTCTATAGATAACAATCTCATCACCTTTATACCTAGAAGGCAAATATAAAGCTTCCCCTTTCAATCAACCAACAAACTACTTCACATACGTGTAAACCTTTGTATCATTAGTATACTTTAAAGAACAAGCTCAACAAAAGGACAACCTCTCAGTGTGACACCTTGAAATGGACAAGAGAAAAGCATGTGACCAGTAGTACTGTATGCATGTGAAATTGACCAAGTCGCCCCTCAATCATTCAATTTCTTCTTATCTTCCTCGGATCTACAAATACTCATGCAATCATACAGCGCAAACTCACACAAAAAAGTAACCAAAAAACACATTAAGTCATAAATATGAACTTAGTTCTGAAGTCTTTCATGTAATAGTTGTTAAAGATAACATTACTTATAACAAACACATTAAGGTTTTTGAGCTCTTAAGTAAGATAATAAACATGGCTTCCCAATGACTGATTGACTTATTCAAGCAATACAAATTAATAGATATTTAAAATTAATTAGATGTTTAATTTTTTCTCAATTTTTTCAATTTAAAAAAAAAAAAAAACTTAAGCCAAACACATACATGCTTTGCACCAACATAAAACAACTCAAGTAATAGTCACCATCTTAATCTTCTCAGCTTTAGTAAAAGAAGAAAAAGAAGTAGCAACATAACCATCATAAAGCTAAGTCTCAAGTCAATAGATAACAAGCTCATCACCCTTATACCTAAGAAGACAAACATAAAGCTTCTTCTTTCAGTCATCCAACAAACTACTTCACATACATATAAACCTTTGTATCATTATTATACTTTAAAGAACAAGCTCAATAGAAGAATATACTCGTGTCTAGTCTAAATTAGACATATATATTTTATTTGAATGCTCAATCAATGATACACGTGAGACTCAAAATCTCGTGCTAAAGAGCGTGGAGGTTGGAATCCTCTTCAAGGCAAAATATTGAGAATGCTCATTGAACGAGAAGAAGAAGATTCTTCTTTCAATCAACACACTACTTCACATATGTATAAACCTTTGTATCATTATTATACTTTAAAGAACAAGCTCAACAAAAGAAGAAGAAGAACCATCATAAAGCCAACCAAGCCTAACTAAGTTCATAAATAACAATCTCAGTGTTATACCTAAGAAGACAAACACAAAGCTTTTCCTTTCAATCAACCAACAAATCACTTCACAAACGTGTAAACCTTTGAATCATTATTATACCTTCACTCACTATATAAATTAACTTGGGTTTAGAAAAATATTTCAGTTTTTGTGATTGTGTACTGACTTAACTCTTTATGTTAGATTCCCTAAATTTTGATTAATTATTGATGAGTTGGTATTAAAGTAATCAAAACATTCAGGGCAAATATTGGGAGTATGTGATTTAATTTTGAAGGAAAAAAAGTTAAAGAAAAATAAAAAGAAGAAAGTGAAGGAGAAAATCGAAAAGAAAGATTTTGAGTTAGCCATAAAGATAAATAACATGAAATTAGGAGTAGAATGTTTTTTTAGAAGATTGGAAAAAAATTTAATTATAATTAAATATGATCAGAAAGGAAGTTAAATTACTAGTTCTAGCTTTGCATTGTGGTTATTAGATTTTTTTTCTTTTTTTTTTGTAAATTTTAAATCTATATATACATATATCAATCAAAATACAAATTAAAAATGAAAGGAGCAAACATGGCCACTTGAATACCTTTCATTCCATCCAATCACATTAAATTGTTCAATTACAATGACCTTCAAAGCATATGATACAAATTTTTTTTTTCTTTTATATTGAGCATAAAATTTTCTCCATTGAAAAAATAATCAAAACTTTTACCCATTTGAAAAATATAATTCTAAAAATATAGTGAGGTTTTTGTTATACTTTTTGTCTGTCAAACAATTTATCCAATACAAGGACCACATTTTTATTTTTGTCTGTCATAAAGTATGGATTGAAAGCCACTTTGCATCTATTAAATTTAAAAATGACATTGATACAATATCAACAAGATTTATTTTTGTAATTTTTAATAAATAATTATTTTAGTTGCCCATTATTTTTTTGTTTTTTTTTAATTTAATGACTTTTTTTTTTTGCTTTTAGATGTGCCTTGTCTGATCTTCTTTCATTTTAAATGATACAAGATTTTTTTTTAAAAAAAAATAGTTGGAGAGAAAATTCTAACAATGTATATATATATATATATATATATATATATATATATATATATATATGTATATAGTATATATATAAGTTAATTAAATTTTTAATATCCAACCAACAAATGTAACAACTGTTAGAACCAATATATGTGACTATATATAACAATTAAACAAAAAATTGAATACAAATAAAATTAATTGTTTTAGAATTAAATAAATATTTTCTAAAATAAAAGGAGGAAAAAACAAAAAAGGACCACTAACTTCAATTAAAATACAACACCATAAATTGACAATAAATAAATAAATAAATAAAAGCACGTGACCATTAGTAGTGCATGCAAGTAAATTGACCAAACCACCCCTCAATCATTCAATCTCTCCTACACTTGGGGCGGTGATTTTAGCTATTATAATTAAATCACCTTTAATTTCCTCCATCTATAAATACCCCCCTACAACCTCACATCTCAAACACACAAAAACTCCAAAGCAACCAAATTAAACCCAACCAAAATGGCTCACCATCATCTCCTTCCATTCCTTGCCCTAATTCTTCTGATCCTCCCATCTTCCTCCCAAGCCCAGCAACAGCCAACAGCCTTGTTCTCGGATACCAGCGGTTACCTCGGCAGCAATTATAACATCACCATCAGTAACCATACTTTATCCCTGACGCATGATTGTGGACTTTATTATTACGATCAGTACGATAATGGCTCCTCCAAGGTCATCGACTTCAACACGCCCACCGACGAAGAAGGCTGTTATCTCACAATTAACAATTTCGGCCAACTCGTTATCAAGTATTCTAATGAGAGGAAGAAGCCTGTTACCTTGGGCACTGCTGGCAAATATGGAACATACGCTTTGCTAACCACAAAATATGGGATTGGGATCTTCGGCCCTCGCTTATGGGACAATAAAATCAAACCTGAAGACCCACAGACCCCTAAAAATAAAAATCTCCGGGCAGCACACTCAAGTATCGTTCTTTATTCTCCTGATGATAAAAGTCGCAATGCAAATGATAATAATAGTCTTGCAATTAATGGGGATGTTTCAGTTTATATTACTCGCTACTGTGCACTCTCTGTCAATCATATGACGACAGGAATAAATATATGGAATTCAAACAGTAGCAGTGCTGAACCACGTATCTGCTCTCTATATCTTACGAGAAGAGGAGTGCTTCCTCTTCTATATTATGATGAGTCAAACGAACTTCATACACAGTGGACTGGTGGAGCTCTTGCGGAATTGAAGAAATATTACGTTCTTGTTCTTCGTTATTATGGTGGGCTTGATATTTATGGAGTTTCGATTAACGTCCGTAATATTCCTCCTTATTCTGGTCCTGTTACTGAGAACATCAAGATGGTGACTGCTTAGATCACTTCTGCTTAGATGGACATGCATGGTCCAGGCATGTTCACATAACTAAGGACTAGTTTCTTCTACTCATGCAGTTATGCTTCTTTGTTTATCTACTATGTATGTTCTGTGCTTCTTTGTTCTTCCTTGCTTGCATGCTTGTATGATCAGTTAGCTAGTGCATCTTCTTAATCTTCGGATGTGGAGGAAGTGCTAAGCTTGCTCTAGCCTCAATAAAAGCATTTAATTTGCTCTTGTTATTTATTATGTGTTCTTTCTTTCTTTCTTCCTATTATAATTATGCGTATATGTTGCTTCTTTCTTCTTCTTTTTCCGCTTGAATATATTTAATTAGATCATTTACCTTAGATTATTGATATACAAGGAATGAAGCAGCCGCAGTTGCCTCCTAAAAATAATATATATCAATTAATTAGATTTTTAAATTATAAATTTAAAGTAAGAATGTCACAACATTAATGATTGGCAATTTTGTCAAATCTGTTGGAATTTTAAAAAAAGAAAACGTGTGTACATCCCAAGTGTTTTAGTATGGGGTACTTGACTCCTTGTGCGCGGAAAACCTTAACATGTTTTGTTATGAAAATTCCAATTTTATCCATATTTTGAAAAATAAACAAATAAATTTACTTAATTCAAGAACTCTTGTTTTTTTCTTTTCCTTTTTTTTTAAATTATTTTAAAGTTAAACCAATCAAATAGTTACTAAACTATAGGGCTATTTCTGTTTTGGTCACTGAACTTTAAAAAAATCTATTTGGGTCAACAGACCCCTCCGGCGACAGGTGGGGAGCCCCCCTCCCCTGTCGCTCTGCCCCTGCAAATAAGTATATGACTCCTCCTTATTTAAAGAGTTAAGAAATATGAATTTTAAAAATATATAGAACTTTGATGCTTTTAAAAATATATCAAAATCCTCCAAATCCATTATTCATTTGATGCTTTTAAAAATATATAGAACTTTGACCTTAAACTAGTCTAGCAGAGTTGATATTTTATTTCTCTCCCTGCTTTATTAGAATCAAAGATCATGCTTAAATATTGTGGCTTATTCACATTTTTCAAATTTACTTAGCAAGTCTTTATTGGTCATTGGATTTAGTTTCCATAAACTTCTGATCCTTCTTTGTTTTTCCATTTAGAAATATATTTATTTAATTCTAAAATAATTAATTTTATTTGTTTCACTTTTTTAAAAAAAGTTGTCACTTCAGTTCAAAGTTTTTTATTTATTACATTTGTTTGCATTCACTCGAAAAGAGCCCAACCCATATAATGTGAATTGTGCATTGCCGACAATCTCAAATTATTAATAAAACATCTTGTATGATTTGGAATGAGAGAAGACAACTCAAAACAAATCTAACACAAAAATGTTAATTACCAAACAATAGTAAGAAATAGGTAACCAAAATGCTCTTTTATTAAAACTTAGAGAAAAGATGTTGTTGATATTTGGTGAGAGACAATTTAGAAGGTTGATGAGTAGCTTTGATCCCTATATTTAATATACCTCTATTAACTTAATTCATACTTGATTAACTTGGACTTATGCTAATTAAATTTATTATGCATTAAGTTTTGGTTTTTTTTTTATAATTCAAAACATAAATATTCCACGAATAATAATTTTTACATCATATATATTGTATCGAGTGGGGTTCTTATTCAAGACTCATCAATATATAAAAGACAAAAAATACGACATAAATCATTATTTTTTGAATATTTTGTCCATTTTCACATGTGTTAGATAAGACCATTTCAACTCATTGCATTTATTAAAAAAATTATATTATTTTTTATTTATGAATAAAAGTTTGGATTTTCTTGGATAAATTTTTTTTTATATTTAATATAATATTTTAAAGAGAAAATAAATAAGAAAAATGAATCATATGCTTTGTTTTTTTAACACCATTTAATGCAATTGGATAGAACGAAAGGTACCTTAGTGGCCTGATATCTTGGTGTAATTTTTAATTTTATTTTGATCGATATATAGATTTAAAATGTCAAAAAAATAAAAATAAAAATAAAAATAAAAACCACATAATGCAAGGCCAAAACTAGTAATTCAACTTCCAAAAAAAAAAAAAGTTAATTTAATTATACTTAAAATCCAATCCTTCTCCTTTCCTACACCAAGCCTATATATCTATGTATTCTATATATATAATAGCATCTGCTCTATAATGTTTTAAAGAACAAATATAAATAGTTTTTTCACATTTAAGTTTTATCTATATTAAATATAGTATTAATGATTAAAAAAATTAATTATATTTATTTGTTTACGTAATAAATGTCGATGAGATTTTTTATAACCAAGATATGGCAATATTTTTTGTTTTTGTTTTTTTAAGGAGTTATTTAATCATAGTTTTAGAGTTTCCTTAGTATGTTCATACACAATATTGCCTTGACAATAATGGTCCATTGAGGACCATGACTATTTTAATTTTTGCTGGTCCCTTCCTATTAAAAAGTTTAGATAAAAGATATATATGCATTTGTATATCTCTCAAACAGAATATTTATGGCATTGATGTGGCAATCCATACATCCATGATTTGGGACCATCCAAACAATTAAATTGAAAAGAAGAAAAGAAAAATATTATCTTGACACACACATGTATATGATACTCATTTTAATTAAACAATAAAAATAGACGAAGACAACAACTTTAAAATACACAAAATCATGTCTATATCACTATATCTATTGACTATATATTTATGAAAAACAATAAATATTAATAAAAATGTAATTAAAATAGATAAAATTATAAAAATAAAAAATAATAATGTTATTATTAGAGTATAAAAGTTATATATAATATGATATTATGTATGTTATACTATTTAATATATTAAAATAAAAATCAATAAATCTATTTATTGATTATTTGTTAAAAAAATAAAAATGTTATTATTCCTAAGTATATAATATATGTATATATAATATTATAGTATGCACAGTACAATATGTTATATATTAAAATAAAAGGCACAAAATCTATTTATTTATGTTGTTGTTATCGGTAAGTATATAATACTCCTATAATATAATACGATATGATATTATTTACATTATACTATTTTATATATTAAAATAAAAGGTAATAAATTTATATATTGATTTTATTGTTAAAAGGAACGGGGAGGTTAACTTTATAAGTTAATATAAATTTTTATAGATTTTAAATTATTAACTAATTCTAATCGAATTTTTTAACTTATATGACGCTAATTCACTTAAAACTAAATATATTCCCGATTTGGTTTAAACCTCATAATCAAATCAAAATCGACACTATCGGTTTAATTCTTATGACTTGAAAATCATAATCCAAATCGGCTCTAGTTCTATTTTTATTTTTCAAATAATAAATAAATAAATGTAAATATAATATAATATATTTTATATTTTAATTAATCAGAATTGAATTATTATGAAGAACGGCTGGTTTTGAACAGAAACCGAACCATGGTCAAGTCGGCATTATAACATATATATATATATATATATATATATATATATATATGCATATATGATGAGAGAGGGAAAACGGGTGGTGTGGGCGCCATTGAATGCCAAAAAAAAAAAAACCATCAAAGTGAAGGGGCTCGGTTGGAATGGGAAGTAAAATTAATAGGTAGTTATATATCTGCATTTGACAACTTAAATTGACAGGGAAAAAAAGCACGTAACCATTTGTGCATGCAAGTAAATTGACTAAATCACCCCTGAATTATTCGATTTTTTTTACAATTAAATAAATATTTCAAAAATAGTAGGAAAAAACACAAAAAGGACAACTTCTCAATCAATATGACACCTTGCAATGGATAAGAGAAAAGCATGTGACCAATAGTAATGTATGCATGTGAAATTGACCAAATCACCCCTCAAGCATTCAATTTCTACTTATCTTCCTCGGATCCACAAATACCCATGCTATCCCACAACGCAAACTCACACAAAAAAGTAACCAAAAACCGAACACCGTCAAACTAAAACCACATCAACTTGGGAGATCCATGTAAATAAATATAAAAAGTAAAAAAAAAAAGAATTATTTTGAAAACTAACACATTCACAATGATTCAATGAATGTGTACACATACATACACATAACTTAAAGTTTGTTTCTAATGTTTTGAATGAACATTAATTCAACAGCGTCTCCCTTATGTTTATTTTGACTTTATAGATATTCTCTTAAAAATAAAAACTAATTTATTTTATTTCATTTATTTTTTTAATGGTCCTAATTATTCACCTTGATATTCTTAAAAAAATTATGATTATTAATGAATTATGAAGTTTTTCATGTATACTTAGTTTTTAAAAATAACATTACTCATTTTAAACACATTAAAGTTTTTGAGCTCTTAAGCAAGATAATGAAAATAGCTTCCCAAACATTGATTCATTTATTCAAGCAATACAAATTAATTGATATGTGAAATCAGTTAGATGTTTAATTTTTACTATAATTTTTTGCCGATAAAACAAAAAAGAACAAGACACTTTAGCCAAACACGTACATGCTTTGCATGAACATGACACAACTCAAGAAGTAGTCATCATCTTGATTTTCTCAGCAACAGTAAAAGAAGAAGAAGAAGCAGCATAACCATCATAAAGCCAAATATTAAGTCCATAAATAACAATCTAATCACCTTTATACCTAACAAGACAAACATAAAGCTTCTCCTTAATTTCATATATCAATCAACCAACAAACTACTTCATAGACGTATAAACATTTGCGTCCTGATTATTATAGTTTTAAGAACAATCTTAAGAAGTAGAAGAAGATCGAAGAAGAAGAAGAACCATCATAAAGCCAAGCCTAATTAAGTTCATAAATAATAATCTCACCGTTACATCTAATTAAGAATTAAGACAAACACGAAGCTTTTTCTTTCAATCAACCAACAAACCACTTCACAGAAGTATAAACCTTTGCATCATTATTATAACTTTGAAGAAGAAGCTCACCATTAAATTAACTTGGTTTTAGAAAATATTACAGCTTTTTGTGATTGTGTATGACTTAACTCTTTATGTTAGATCCCCTAAAGTTTGAGTTTTTGACTAATGACGAGTTGGTATTAAAGTAACTAAAATTTTCAGGGAAACATTGGGAGCATGTGATCTCATCTTGAAGGGGAAAAAGAAGAAAAATAAAAAAGAAAAGTGAAGGAAAATCAAAAGAAAGATTTTGAGTTGAGTCATGAAGAATGCATGATTAATGGCACAAATTAGGTGTAGGACGCCCTTTTTAGAAGATTGGAACAAAGGAATTATAGATTTTAAGTATAATTATATATGAATTTTATGAGAATGGTGAGTGGGCATACCGAAGCCCTAGTTCGTAATATTGTGTATACACTATTGGCTTTTTTAAATACTATAGTAGTATTGTTCATTTTCGTGCTCACGTCCTAAAAATATTTGTCTGGTGCGCGCATGACGGCAGGACTCTAATCGCTCTATATCGTATCGCCATCGCAATTAAATCACTAGTCGCATTTAGTCATCTGTGAGACACCACCGTATATGCTTCTGCCCTTGACACTCTCTTATAAAGCTTGCACTTGCCGCCTGCAACCTTTGCAGACTTAACTTGTTATGCTAGATTCCCAAAACTTTGATTAGTTATAGTCATGAGTTGGCATTAAAATATTCAAAGTATTCATAGCAAACTTTGAGAGTGTGTGATATGTTCTTGAAGGAAGAAAAGAAATAAATTGGAGAAGAAGAAAAACAAAATCAAAAGAAAAAATTTTGAGCTGAGTCATGAAAGATAAATAACACGATGTAGGCCAATTTCCTTGCTTCGCATCAGTTATTTTTTTTAAATTATATATAGGAAATAACTATTTAATTATAAAATAATTAAATAGTTATTAATCAAAAGAAAGATTTTGAGTTGAGTCATGAAGGATGCATGATTAATGGCACAAATTAAGTGTAGGACGTCTTTCTTAGAAGATTGGAAAAAAGGAATTATAGATTTTAGGTATAATTATATATGAATTTTATGAGAATGGTGAGTGGGCATACCGAAACCCTAGTTTGTAATATTGTGTATACACTATTGGTTTTTTTAAAATACTATAGTAGTATTGTTCATTTTCCGCTCACTGCCTGAAATATTTTGTATCAGCATACGAGGACTTAATCAGATACGTATTTCATCAATTAAATCACTGAGAATGTTTCATCAGAATTCCAGACACCACCGCATATGTCTTTCCCGACCTCTTATAAAAGCCCAAGATCCGCCGTGCACACATGACTTAACGTTATGTAGATTCTAAACTTTGATTAGTTATAGTCAGGAGTAGATTAAAATATCAGTACTCGAGCAAACTTTGAGAGTGTGTGATATGTTCTTGAAGGGAGAAAAGGAGCAAACTTTGAGAGTGTGTGATATGTTCTTGAAGGAGAGAAAAGAAGTAAATTGAGAAGAAGAAGAAAAATTAGGACTTTGAGCTGAGTCATAAAAATATATATAACACGATGTGGGCTCAATTTCCTTGCTTCGCATCGGTTATTTTTAATTATATATGGAAATAACTATTTAAATTATCAAAAATAATTAAATAGTTATTAATCCAATCTTTAATATTGATTAATAGTTATTAATCCACATGCAATGTTAGTTTAATCTTGCTTTTATATAAAACTTAACTCTTCCAAGTTTTTATTACTCTGTGTTTAGTGTAGAATGGTTGGTTTTGTGAATAATTAATTGTTTTGATAATCACACATGAATAAGTTTTGTTAACAAGTGGCTTAGATCTCTATTTCATATCTATCTCTATTAACATAATTCACACGTGATTTATTTTGATTCATACAAGCTTTTTATATTTATATATAATTTAAAATATATGTGGTCTTGAATAAAAGATTTTGAGACAGTGGTCCCTTGTATCACGAGATGTTGTTGTTTATGGCAGACAAACAAATAATAGTTTGTTTCTCATTATATTTCATATACATTTCACATGGGAGTAGATGCAATGGTATTCTAGCTCATAAAATATATATTATTTTTGATTTATGGATAAGAGTTTTTGATTATTTTTGCGATGGAGAAAATTTTATACTCAATGACGGTGACTACTGCTTAGGTTGTTTTCAGGTTCATGCAAAGCATGTACACATATGGCTAAGTGCCCTGTAATTTTAGTAAAAACATAAAATGAAATAAAACAAATGAGTTTTTGTTTGTGTAAAAGAATCTATAAAATCGAAATAAACATAAGAGAGATGCTGACATGCTGTTGAATGAATGTTCATTCAAGACATTGTAAAAATCAAACATCTAGAAACGACTTCTTGGTCACATGCATGCAGTACTACTGGTCACATGTCTTGTCCATTACAAGGGTGTCAGATGGAGAGGTTGTCCTTTTTTTCCCCTAATATTTAACAAATTTTTATTTAATTGTAAATGGAAATCGAATAATTTAGGGGTGATTTGGTCAATTTATTTGAATGCAAAAACTGGTCCCGTGCTATTTTTCCTTGTCAATTTAAGTTTTTATATATTAATATAATTTAAAATATATGTGGTCTTAGAATAAAGATTTTGAAAAGAGACATGGTCCTTGTATCGTATAGAGAGATTGTTGTTTATGACAGAGACAAACAAATAATACTTTTGTTTTCATTATATTTCATATATATTTCACATGGAGTAGATGCAATTATTCTAGCTCACTTCATTTTTTTAAATATATATTATTTTTTGATTTATGGATAAGAGTTTTGATTATTTTTGTGACGGAGGAAATTTTATACATAATACGGTGACTACTGCTTAAGTTGTTTCAGGTTTATGCAAAGCATGTACACATATGGCCTAAGTGGCCTTTTTTTTATTGAAAAAATTTAGTAAAAACATAAAATGAAATGAAACAAATGAGTTTTTGTTTGTGTAAAAGAATCTATAAAATCGGAATAAACATAAGAGAGATGCTGTTGAATGAATGTTCATTCAAGACATTGTAAAAATCAAACTTAGAGAAACGACTTCTTGGTCACATGCATGCATGTACTACTGGCCACATGTTTTTTTTTCTTGTCCATTACTGTCCTTTTTTGTTTTTTCCCTAATATTTATGAAATATTTATTTAAATGTAAATGGAAATCGAATAATTTAGGGGTGATTTGGTCAATTTACTTGCATGCAAAAATGGTCCCGTGCTATTTTTCCTTGTCAATTTAAGGTGTCCTATATATATATATATATATATTAATTTTATGCATCATTACCCACGTGCTTTCAGTGGGTCCCACAGAACCCAGCTTTTCTGTAATATTAATTGTTTTAATTGTTTTTTTTCTTATTTTTGTTTTTCTTAGTTTTTATTTTTTTAGATATAGATTATAGACATGATTTCATGTTTTTATTTTTTAAATTTTGCTTTAATGTTTTTTTAATGGTTTCAATACACATATATAGATATTGGCATCATTTTGTCTATTTTAATTATATTTTTGTTTTTTGTTTTCTTTATTCTTTTTTAATGGTTGTTTTATTATTTTCATACATATATAGATATGATTTTGTGTATTTCAATTTTTTTAATTTTTATTGTTTATCATATATATCTATATTTATTAATTAATTAATTAATTAATTAATTAATTGTTTGTATATAATATATATTATTAAATTTATCTAATAATATTGGTGTTTGGTTAGTTTTTCCTTTTATTTTTTTTGTTAAGTGATTTTTTTTTTAAACTCATAGGATAAGCAAGGGCACCCGTGTTAGTTTTTATTAAAGATGTGGTTCTTTTGGTTTTAATGGTATGTAGAAAATATATATTTAATTGCAATATAATTAAATACTTATTAATTCAATCTTTTAATATTGGTTAATAGCTATTAATCCACATGCAATGTTACTAGTTTAATCTTGATTTCATATAAAATTCGTTAAACTTTGAATTTTTTATTACTCATGTTTAGAAAACGGTTAGTTATGTGAATAATTGTTTTGATAATAAAAAAAACATGATTAATTAAAAAGAGAGTCATATATAAATTTGCATATATATATATATATATATATATATATATATTTTATCATTTTTCGTCGTAATTAGTATTGTTTGGATGGTTCCAAATCATGCATGCATGGATTGCCACGTCAATGCCATAAATATTTGGTTTGACAAATATACAAATGCAAATATATATATATATATGTCATTTATCTAAATTTTCGATGAGAAGAGACAAACAAAAAATAAAAGGCTTCAATGGACCATTATTGTCATTACTGGCATACAAAAATAAAAAAATGATCCTCGATGACAGGTCAATTGAGACTTGACTAAATTGGCAAAATTACATTTAAAAGTAAAATGTTTTGTTTTTTGATTGGACCAAAGATGTGTTACTGATCATGAAGTAACAAAATATTGTAGTGCCATTGCACCATTAGATTGAGGTCATTTTCATACAATGACAACAACAATGGAATTTATCAAATAAATATGCCTGTCAAACATCGATATAATTAAATTATATGAAAACTATTAAGGTATGATCAAAATTCTCATCACATCAGACAATTTATTATAAAAACTTGTTCATAAATAATATAAAGAGCCTAAACTCTTTATTTTAAGAAGATGCATGATAATAAAATAATAACAAATAGGTATATGACTCCTTATTTAAGGAGTTAAGAAATATGGATTTTTTAAAGCACAAAATAATTTGTTGAAATTTTTTTATATTTTATCCAAACC